>NC_048904.1:21494274-21619437 GCF_011077185.1 Oxyura jamaicensis | reverse complement strand
ACGGGGGGCGGCGGCCCCGGCCCGCCCCGTCCGCTGCCGCCCGAGCGGCCCCGCTCCGCGCCCCGCACCGCCGGCCGGTCCCGCTGCCTCCCCCGGGCAGGCGCGCACGGCGCTTGGCACGGAGGAGCGGAGGGAGCGCGTGTGCGCTGCTGCGTGCGTGCGCGGCGGGGCTGCGTCCCGGGGCAGCGATATTCCCACGTTCCCGGCCGCAGCGATCCCACAGCGGTGACTCAGAGGCTCGGTGTCCGGCCGTACGCCCTGCACAGCCAGGAGGGAGGTGGCGGGGGGAGCACCGCCAGCCGCAGCTGCTCCCTTCCCACGTCCCGTCCCGCCGCGGCCGGGAAGCCCTGCGAGGGGAGGCGCGCATACAGGCGGCCTTGTTCCGTTGCGTTCGGGGGAAAAGTTTGCCATTGTCACGATTTGTTACCAAGTGGACGTAAATGTTAATGCCAGATAAAGACGGCTGTTTTCCCTTTCACTAAAGACGTGCACTGTTTGGAGAGAAAGAAAGAGAGAAAGAAACAAAGGAGAGAGAGCTGCTTTAACACTGCATTTTTCCCTTCCTCTGGGAAGGATGCATAACTCAGCTCCATCAAAGATCGTAAAAACATCTGTTGGATTTCAAAGGCAAGATAGAGCATTTGGGCTTGGGCTTCCCTGTGCAATGCCAGTGGCAAAGAGAGAAAGGTTTCCCATGGTAACCGAAGTGTTTAGTGTGGCATCTCCAAGCTGCGTTAAAATATGTAGTCTTAATGCACTGGTTCGTAGACCTACTCTAGCATAGTTTTTCCCTGGTGGCAAACTACAAGCTGCCTGACAGCCAGGCAGTCTGGTAGTTGTCCTGGCTTTTGAGTTAATTCCACAAAGAGCCAGTGCATTAAACACTAGGAGTCCTCAAGTTTTGGCATGGTCATGGCTCTCAGAGGAGGCACTGGGAGTCGGGAATCCTATTTACAGGGCAGGAAAGCACCCGCAGGTCTTGCTGGCTGGGGCTGATGCTCAGCATCCCTGCAAATCTAACACTCAGCACCTCACAGAATTGTAGCATCTCTGTCAGACGGGTTGAGAGGAGGCACTGCAGCTAAGAAGTCTGGAGAGTGCTTAAGAGTTAGAAGCACAGTTTTAATTGAAACTCAATGGCAGAGAGACACCTGGTCCCCTAGAGCTTCCTCAGCACTTCTCGATGGTTGAGAAAACACTGCTTTTTCTGACTTTTGTTATTAAGGAAAATAATTACAAGTAACAGCAGTGTAATAATATCTGAAATATCAAGTGCTGTATCCAATAAGCTATTCAGACAGCTAATTCCCTATTGACTCCAGAGAGATCCTGAGTTCACTGAGATGAGATTTCTCTCCATCTCTGAATCTGGCCTATAATGTGGATGCACTGTGAAGTGTAGTTCTGGTATTGGTTCTTTCCTCTGAACGCTCCATGGGTGGTGGAGGAGAACAACCAGGCGTATGTTGTCAGTTCATTCTGTAAAGGAAGTCTGTGTTCCTGTAAGGATAAGCAATCAGGTATGTGAGGTTCAGGGAGCAAGCTAGAAAATGCCAAGCCTCCAGTCCTATGGAAGTCACTAGACATCCACTGTGTTTAGCTTTGTGGTGAGATCAGGCTGCAAGAAAATTTGTTTAAATGGAAACAGCAGCATGGCTGGTGATTATAAAAGGTGGACAGGGAAGATGGGTTTCTGGTTTATCTAGCACCAATCCTGGTGCTGTGTGGCTGTCCTTGAGCCAGTTACTTAATTGTAGGTACCTCAGTTTCCTGATTTGAGGCATACTCCTGTATCTATTACTGTTTTTCAGAAGCCTAACTCACATGTTGTGAAAGATTACATTTGTAAAGCTGCTTTGAGATCCTTTGATGTCAAGTACAGCAGGATATAAATGAAGCATACTATTAATATTCGTTCATGCCTAATATTTCTACGCTTCCCATTTATTTGAAGCGTATTCCTCTAAAACCGCTGACCAAGCCTGCTGGGAAGCCTTCCTACCAGTCAGAAGGAGAGCCTTTCATTTTTTTTTTTCTTTTGCTTTTTACTTAATCATTAGAATTGCCAACAAGTTAACAAGCTGTTTTCGTTTTCAAGTCCCAGAGTGGCAGTGTCAAGAGAAGAGTTGTAATATTGTGTTCCTTTGTGCTGCAAAAATCTAACATCAATTTCTACCTTCAAGACAATGAAATACTCTAATACATTTTCTTTCCCAGCCCTGGGAACGCAGCAGGAAAATGTATTAAAGCAGCAGCTGGTTCAGTGGTGCAGATCAGTGTCTAGCTGCCTTCCCATTATAAGCTCCACTTTTTCAGCCGTTAGTGGGTTTCCAAGTTTTCTTTTGCCTATGCATCACTGATAGGTGCACCGGTATTATCAAAATTGTGGTTCATTAGTTCTTCCTGTAGTCTAGGTGGTTGGGTTTTAAGCTCCTTCTGGAAAAAAAAAATGAAAATCTAATGATGACCTGATTCATTCCAAATACATGTTAGGTTGAAGTAGTCGGTTGTTACAAATAGGGAGCACTGGCTGTTAGGCGTAATGCGGTGTGAAAGGAAAATCATTGCCCCCTTGTGTGTTGTTCTGTCTAATTGAATGCTCCTCTCCTGCAGCACTTAGCTGTGACTCAGCCGGGAGCTGCAGCACTCGGGCACAAGATGTAGGTTTTGGGAGAACGGGGCGATGGCAGGTCAGGCTCGTTACCTTCGGCGTGCTGGCAGGTGACACTGTGGGAGGTGGGCACCATGCAAGGGCTTGGTCCCAGTGCCCAGAGTGCTCCCAGGCTGCTGCCCCCAGCCCTTGGCTCCAGCTGCACCAGCCGTGTCTCGGGGCTGCCAGGACAGCCAAGGCAGCGGGAGCTGCGGCCGCTGCGTCTCCCCAGGCTGGCAGCTGGGTCGGTGTCCTGGGGGCACCCCGTCCCTGTCGTGGGAGCACTGACTTGCAATTAAGCACATGCTTATTGACTTTGTGAGACATGGGGAAAGTGTGGAGGGGAGCATGGTCTAGGTCAGGAGGTGGGTTGGTTGTTCTTGATGAGCACCACCAAAAAGTCACCAAGGAGCTGGGTAAGCAGAAGCAGCGTAGGGGAAGGAGGATGTTCCAGGGAAGGATTTGGTTTGGTTTGGTTCTTGATGTGCAGAGAGTGAGTGGGTGAGCTCTAGGTTCGGTTTCCCACAGCAAAAGTAGCTTTTTAAAATTAATTTTATATCAAATAGCAGGATGTGTTTGTAACACATGCAGCTGAGATGAAATACCTGCATGAAGTCACTGCCCTGTTTTTACTGCTAGAAGCCTGGATCAAATTTGGACCTCAGCCTCCAGAATGGAGGAGGGACATAAGCTCTCTTCAGCAGCCTGTCTTTAACGTTACATGTAGCAATGTGCTGACAGTGCTTATCGAAGCCTGGGGACACCGAGCGGGTTAACTTCATCTCCTATTCTTCCCAGCTGGACTGTGGCCCACTCGGTGTGAAGGTCAGCCCCACGGCACAGCCGGAGCATGGCACAGCTGCCAGGAGCCTGCACCCTTGTGAAAACCGGCCTGGGGAGGCTGAGCAGGATGCCTGCAGCACCACAGGAGAGGAAGTGATGGCCAGTTCCCCGTGCTGCCCCCCTGGGTGCCCCAGCACAGGACAGCTGCATGGCACCCTCTGGCCGTGGCCGGTGCCTGTGTGTTGCACCGTCTGCCTTTCTGGACAGGGAAACTGAGGCAGCTACCGGGCTGTTCTGGCTCCGTGGTTCCAGCTGCAGCAGCTCCATGCTCTCCTAAAAACTCCCTGAGAGATAATGAGAGAAAGCAGACTCATATTCCTTATGTTTAGATTTAGATTTGCTACCCAGATCTGCATCACTCCTGGGAAGAAATGTTTTAGGGTCTGCAACTCTAAAAAGGCTGAAAAACCCAATTGTTTTCTATGCTGAAAAACTTAGGCACAGCGGCATGGGATAATGATGCGTTTCAGCATTAATTCTCAAGTTTCTGGCTCTTGTGGCTTTGTGTCAGATCCTGCATGCTCATTGAACACAGTGCTTTGTGGCGTAATGATGAGATACCCACCAGTGAGTTTTACTATAACGGGCTGTTAAATAAAATGAACTCCTTGGGTAGACTGTATAAACAATTTCAGTATATGAATGCTTGTGCATGGAAATGTGGTTTGAAACCAGTAGGAAAATGTTCCCAAAGAAAAAAAAAATCATATACACGTGGGAATATGACAAAGCATCTACTTGCTGTCCAAGCACTGTGGCCTCTCTGTGGGATTGGGATTTATAGGAGCTGAGTTACTTTGAAGTGCCGGTTTATATGAATTTAGAAATTCCAAACATGAAAATAAATGTGCTCTAACCTTACATCTACTCACATAAATCCAGAGGATTAGCCAAAGAAGGGAAATTGGGAATTTACACTTAATTTGTACATCAAGAATAAAGCAGGAGTTCCTGCAGCAGACTTCATTTCTGCTTTTCACAGAAGGTGCTGTGTTGGAGGTGCTAGCGTTCACCTGAAGAGGAGAACGCCCTGTTACTACAAAGTTAGTCGTATCGGTGACATCTATTTTAGTTCAGGGTGTTGCTTTACAAGACGTCAGTGTCCCTTGCCTGTCAAGGTTTCCTCCCAAGCCTTCCTCGCCTCGCCAGTGGCCGGTCTGCCTGAGGGGTGGCTGCTGGGACCTCGGGTACCCAGGGGAGAGGCTCGGGCCAAAGCCTGAGCTTTGCTGAGATTTGGAGGACATCAGGCTTGGACCCTGAGCTGGGTACAGAGCACCTGCACTGTCCCTCACCAGGTATTAGCTAGGCATGGCAGGTGCTAGGTATGTTTCCTTGGAAACTTATGTCACTGTCAGCCTTTTACTGGGAATTAGACACACACAGCAGCTGGCAAATGCAGGACAGGAGCCGTGTGAATCTCGTCCTTCCAGGGAGGGGCTCAGCTTGATGGTCCTTGGGCCGAGTGTGCCTGGGGGCAGGCGAGTGCCCCCGCTCTTGGTGTGGGGCAGGGGTGTCCCCGGTGAGCCAAAGGCAGGGTGGGAATGTGCCCACAGGAGTCCCTGTGGCTCACGCCTGCTTGCATCTCACATGAAGCACGTTGCAAAGGGAAATCCAGTCAAAGTCACGGAAATGTCTGTGCCTGGAAAGCAGACTGTCTGCTTTAGGTGAGAGAACAGAAGATGGCTCCCGGCCTGCTTCTAACCCCGGGGCCAGTGCTGCCGGCTGCTGCTGGCCCAGGCGGGATGGGAGCAGGGTTCCCTGGCTGCGGAGAACCAGAGCCACCCCTGCAGGCTTCCAGAGAGCCACAGTCAGCTGCACAAGTATTGCTGTCCTTGATAAACACAAACTCATATTAATTTTGATCCACTGAGCTCATCAAATCTCCTGTAACTAAGTAATGGCTAAGGTGGAATACGGAAGAACCGTTTTTGCCAAGTCCAGTGTTTTACATGGAGGTACGATGTCAGCCACAGTTGCTGACTGTCATGGCCAGAGGGATGCTGGAGGAGTCTGGAGAGGTGATCACAGTCATTCAAAGGTGGTGAGCACATCTCAGCAGTTGTCCCTTCATTCAGGGGTTTCAAACCACTTGTGTTTGCAGAGCACTGGATGTTTTCCAGGGCAGGCATTGATCTCACAGACAAATGTGAACCTGCTCCTCAGGAGATCCGACCAGTGCTAGCTTGGCTGTGAGGTCTTGGTGGATGGAAATGAAGGAACTGTGGCGTCTCTTTTATGATTTTTGAAAATCTGTTTTATTGTGATTGAGACAGAAGGTGAGCAGGGCTCAGGGCAGAGGTGAACAAGGCACCTGGAGACGTGGATGGGTGCCTGGGGATGCTATAAAAACACCTCGCTCAGCCTGCTTCTAAATCCCGCTAGGCATCTATTTAAACATGTAGGCAACTGTAAACTTGTGATATTCTGGTCTGATGACCTCTTCCAGCAAGATGCTGGAAACATAATAAGTCTGAGCCCCTGGCTGTGGTAATTTGATGCAAACACAAGGCAAGCTGGAACCAGCAGCAGTTGGAAACAATCAGTTACAAACACCTGAGTGCCATCGCACACTGCCTACAGCAGCGTGGCTGGGAGTCCCAGTCCGGCCGGTGCCACAGTGTGCGAGCAGCACCAGGGCTGCAGGCGTGGACGCGTGACCGGCCCTTTGCACTGTGGTCACAACACCGAGGAGGTGATGGATGGGGTAGAAGCTCTGGGCCAGGGGGAGGAAACGTGGCTGATGTTTGAAGGCTTTTTTCCCCGCACTGTGCCCCTTGCACGAAGGGGAAGAGAAGCCAGGATGCAGGGTGCTGCTGCAGCCCTGCACAACTGCAGATGTACGTCTCTTGTTGTGAGGCCTCAGGGCTGTGCAGAGGGCTGTGCTTGGGAAGTGCTATTGCTCTCATTTCATGTGGGGACGTATGGTGGTAGACCACCCGACTGATGCCTTGTCCTTGATCGGATGGGTGGCAGTGCCAGGACTTGAGCCAAGGTCCCAGACGCTGGGGTGCTGCTGTGCCACTGTTTCAGCAGAGCACAGTGTGGGAGGGGGATGACCCGACCAGGCACCTGCTGGAAGGATCTGCTTTGCTTTTTTCTGTCTTTATTTATTTATTTATTTTGTAGGGTAGGTAAAGAAAATACTGCGGTCCTTGTTTTCTACTCAAGTGGGGAGCTAACACCTTGCAGCAAGTGGAGGAGGTGGCAGACTGTTGACGGCAAACTCCAACTTGGGAGAGACCAGCAGAATTTCTTGGCATTTTGGAGCAGAGGAGCAGCGCACATTTGGGCAGCAGCTCTGCCAGCAGCCGTGGGGATGGCTTGCTCTGAGAGGGCCTGTATCAAAAAGAGCCTGGGTGAGCCCTTGTCAGACGTGGCGTGCTGATGAGATGAGCTGATCCCAAAGCCTGTGGTGATTTTGCCTCATCAGCCTCTAAGTGACAAGCAGGGCTCATCTGGTGTGGGGAGTGCACAGAGACACAAATGCAGACCTGTGCTGGGGTGGGACTAGGATGTCCCCAGGACGGGGCATGCGGTGTCCTGTGGCAGCAGGAGTGCAGCAGTGGCTGTTTGTGCATTGAGCAGGGCTGACCTGCAGCTCCCAGCCCTGCACTTCCCTCTCCACTTGAGGATGTGTTGTTTTTCAGAGGAAGGGTGGATAAGGGTGAGCATGGTTATTAAGGCTTTTTCCGTATTGTCTTGCTGGGGCCTCTTTCAGCTTTGTCCTCCTCGGAACGCCGCATGATTGTGAGTAGCAGCACTCTCATGGGGCTGGACTGGTTGCTGGAACAGGGCTGCACATTTTTTGAGCCCAAACTGTTAGAGGGTTGCTGGTCTCATGGGATTTCAGCAGCTTGCGTGTTATTAGTGGCACTGGAGTATTAATCTCTCAATTCTAATGCAGAAGCAAAATTGTCTAAAAGGCTGGATTTTACAAGATGTACCTCTGTTAGTTGAAGGAAATTTGGAATTTGTGTTCCTGTTTCTGTCTCATCTCTGTTTAAAGTATTACACTGCATCACACTCCTTGCTTCTGGAGCAAAAACCTTCAGGTATTAGATTTTCATCCTGCCGTCTGCTGACCGCTGCCAACATTTAACGGGTTGGGAGCTACTAGTGGCCAAAAGCCATCTCTGGTGGATAGCCTGATTAAAGTGAGCCACTGAAAACGGGGTGTATTCTAAAAAAGTCTGCGTATAGTTATCTCTTTGGAAAGAGTTGGGAAATGTTTATAGCGTGATCATAACACTCAGTGAGAAGGGTGAGGTTTGCTTTTTTAAATACTATACAATACTATACAATACAATATACAATACTGTACTATTTCCCTGTCCAGAAAGGCAGCTGGTGCAGCACACAGGCCCTGGGGATGGACGTCCACATCTGGAGAGCAGCTGACGCAGGTGGTTTCCCTGCGCTTGTCCTTGTGGATCCTGGGGAGGGGGGCGCGTGTCCCTGCGCAGCTCTCCTGGGGCGGCCCCGGGGCAGCTCTGTGTCAGCACACCGGCCCCCCTGCGCCAAAGAGGGCTGCTTGGCCCCCCTTCAGCAAGGGGCTGAGGACAGGCTTCAAGCTTTTGGGAGAAACTGTAATTGTGATGCTATTCCCTGGAGTCTCCTAGTTGTAGTGTAACGTAGTGCTGAAATTTGGTGCCACAATGAGCTGCAAAATGCAGTGGAAACATTGGAAACATTGGTCTGCAAATCTTGAAGGCAGCAGAGAAAAATATTACATGATAGAGAAAGAGGAAGCTTTCCATGCTTTGACCAAATAGGAGAGGTGCTCAGTTGCTGAATCCAACAGAACCATTTATTTTAACAAAGTTTGAAATCATTCTGCAGAATTTAACTTTCTAATTGGAAAAAAAAGTACAATAAAATAGGACGTCCAAAGACGAAGTGAAGATAGAAAATATGGGTAAGTAAATAAGCACAGTGCTTTCAGAGAGAAGCCTGGAGAAAGTCTTTTGCACACAGGTGCTGTTTGTGCGATTGCTTGCGTGTGAGTTCAAGGGCTGGCTGCAGGTCAGAAGATCCTGTGTCCAGACCTTGATCCTTTCTCACTTTCCATAGCCATCCACTCAACTTATTACTTGGATTTCCTCAGTCCTAAAAATGAGGGCAGAGGTCTCTATCTCATATGTTAGTTTCAAAAAAAGGTATGTTTGTGAGCAGCATGTGTCCCTTAAAGCATGGTTGTTATGCCTTGATCACTTGTATGTTCAGAGGGCTCGCTTAATGAGCAGAAAGACTTGCTCTAACCTTGCATGCCAAGCTCTCCAGCTGGCTGGGTGCCGGGAGCAGGTGGCGTTGCTTTGTTTCTGACTGCCCCTACCAAGACTTCTGAGCACACGCTGCGCATGGCAGCCCCTGCGGAGGGCTCCTCGTCCGCCTGCCAGTGTGGGAGTGATGCTGCGAGTCAGGGAAGCACCAGGTTTTATTGAGGATGCATAAAAGAAGAACACAATTCTGCTTATTATCTCAGAGCTTAATTGATTTGGCAGAACTAATGAGGAAAATACAGGAAAATATTTACTATAAACTATAGCTAAATGAAGCAGATTTGAACTGACACATGCAAAAGACCAGTTGTGTTAGGTAAGAAGTTGTTACTCTAATGGATGCTTTTTTCAGCACAGTCGCACAGATATGCCTTCAATGCACTTTGAAGATGTAAAGTGCTAAGTATTAGCAGTAGCAATAAGAAAAAAATAACCTCTGAAGATTGAGGAGCCAAACTGACTGTTCACCCAGGATTCCTTCTTGTGGGAAGGAGCTCGAATATTTTGAAATTGTGGTTACTGAAGCCAAAGCTAAGCATAAATGAGAAACACAGTTCGTGTGGTAGAAGGGGGGACTCTCCTCAGGAAAGAGCAGCTAAGAAAATACAGTCTGAATAAATCAGACATCTTATTCCAAACAATTTCAACAGGGATGCTTCAGAGCAGCCAGAATGCCTGTGGAAGGAGGCACTTATAAATTCTCTTTGTCCCTGCAGAACTGGTCAGAGGAATGGTGCTTCCAACAGGGGAGGGTTTAAAGGACATACATACGAACTCGTGCTGCTCCAGTGCTTGCTGTTTTGACTGTGACAGCCCCTCTGGAGCCTGTTGTTTGTTAATCCTTCACCCTGCCCATCCGAGGGGATTTGATTGTATAATCTGAAGTATTGTATTTAATGCAGGATGAAGACCAGCATAATAAGCTTGACCAGTATTCTTGTCAGCATGAAGGATATGGAATTTCAGTTAAAGGGCTCCATTTCTCTGCTTCGAGTGGCTCCCCGTTCAGTCGCTGGTGCTGCCCATGGCTCCGTCTCTGCAGAGTGTGTGAGAGCAGGGGCACGGTGCTGGGTACACCCGTGGGCAGGTGCAGGGCTGATGTGAGCGGTTTGATCTGAGCTTGGTCTGGCCATCAGCTGGTTAAAGGTCTCGGTCTTTCTGTGCCTTTGCAGGCTCCCTTCTGAAACAGCTGCTCATTTGGTTTTGGGCAGTAGGTGGGCTTGGCTTGCTAGGTCAGCCCTGGTCCCATGTCTGGCTGCAGATGCACAGCGTGCTTAGCCCCTCATTTTACAACAGATGAGTGCTTTGGTCTTTGCTGAAAACTCCAGAAACTAGTGAAAAACAGAACTAGTGATATGGGCATGCTGGGACGAACAGCAGCAAGGCCCTCACACACCTCTTGCTGCTGCTTGTAATGAATCCTGATTAATCCTTGTGCAACTGCTGAGCAGGTTTAAGGGGATGAAAAGTCCCAGGAGAATCACTTGTCTGCAGTGTTTGCTGCTGCTGGCCTTTCCTAATGGCGATTGTTACTGTGCTTGGTTTCACTCATTATTTGCTCTGCTCACTTAATCTGAGGGACACTGGTCTGAATTCCTTGGTCATTTCAATCAGGTGAGTTTCCCAGGGGAAACTGCAGAGAGTGAATGTCAGGAGCTGGCAGGAAAGAAAAGGGGTTGAGTCAAGGGTAGGGAGAGGGAAAAATGAGTTTTATAAGACAGGAAAAGAAAAGCTCTCCTGTAAAATAAAAATGAAGATAACAGGCTGAAAAACTGCCAGGAACTCTGCAGAAGCCAAAGAGACGCTTTTTGGCATGGGGGTGACATTTGTCTGCTGTGGAGGGGAGGAGCTGCTGAACTGATACAGTCATTTTTCTCTCTGTGCAACCGATGCATCTATTCTGCTGGATGCCGCTGGCTTTGGTACAGTGAATGCTCGTTTGTCAAGGGAATGGTGATTCATGGGGATTCGACAGAGGGAATCTGTTGATAGTTTTTTATAAGCAATTACTGTTATTCAGCAAGCCGTTAACTTTCCCGTCTCATGGCGGGAAGGCTGCCACTGGGCAGGAGCGGTTCGGGTGCTGGGCTGTGAGCAGCTGGTGCCAGCCTGGCTTTGTTTGAGGCAGGGGAGAGCCTCACTTCTGCACAGCGCAGCGGCCAGCCCAGCGCGACCTCCCTGTTCTTGAGACTTGGGCTGAGAATGCAGCAGCAGAAGTGACGTTCCAGTAAAACCTGAGGCAAAGCTGTCATTAGTCCCCTGTCCTGCTCCCATCCGCCCTGCCAGGGGCAGCTTCATGGCAGTGTGACAAGCACATCTTTCCCTGCGATGTTTGGGATTTGTCCCCAAGCAGTGGTGGTGCCGGGGCCGCAGTGCTCCCACTTGCACTCAGGCGGGGTGGGAGGCACCCGGGGAGCGTGGCTGCATGCAGCAGCTCCTGGACATAAATAAACACAGAGGTCGGCAGAAGTGGTCCCAAGAGCTGTGTGAGTGGCCTCTTGCACACACTTCAGGCCCTTCAGGGTAACATCTGGGCAGATGCTATCTGCCGGCATCGGTGGAGCCCCAGTTTACGGCACCAGGAATCTGCCCCCTGTGTCTGGACAGCGCTGGGCCGGGGCAGCCACTGGTGCAGTGGCCCCATGCCCCATGGCTCCCTGCGGGCGGGATGTGGTCCAGGTCATGGCTGAGAGCAGACAGACCCTTGTTTGGATAGCCCGTTAGTTGTGCTACGCTGGTGGCTAGCAGCGCAGCGTGGGCCAGGGCTGGCATTGTGCAAAACACAGCAGAAATGGCTGCTTCCTCGCTCAAGAAACTTGTAGTCTGAGTAAACAGCAAAAACAGGGTGCAAATGTAATTTTGAGCCTTTGCTAAGGAAGTCTGCTGTGCAGTGTGGGTGCTGATTGCTCAATGTGGATGATTCTTGAGAAAAATGCAGCAAGATTCAATTTTTCAGCGGTACTCAGCCTGAGTGCCTCAACTGGTTAAGAGTGCACATTGATTTGCCTCCCGTCGCCTAAAAAACATGATGGGAAGTCAGAGGAGCTCTCTGATAATGCTCGCCTTTGCGGCAGCACTACAATTAGAGACCGCTTACGTCTCAAGTGCCTTAACAGTGGAGTCCTCTTCTAACGATGACATTTTCCTCCAGGCATCCTAAAAAGCCTGTTTTTGACAGCTCTGGTTGCAACACTCAGGCAGATAAACGCATGATTGTGTGTACAAACTGCTGGCAACACTGGGAGGGCTCTGTAATGAATAGGCTGTGCCTGGGGAGGGATCCTGTGGCCGAGTCTGGGCTCTGCCGGACACAGAAGGGGACTTGTGCTTTCTGTTTTCATAATGCAACTGAGTCTGCTGGCCACCATCTCTCACTCTGCCCGTGTTGTTATGGTGCTTGTGGAATATTTCCACATTGGTTTTTAGCTTCTCTTCTTGTTTAGCTTTGAATCCATGCCCTGCTATTCTCTTCGGACAATATCCAAATTATTTTCAATATTCTGTCTGCAGTCAGAGATTTCCCTGAGTCATACCTAAATGTTAATAAAAGCCTAATGGTTTATGTTAAGGAAGGCAGGAGATAAGGCTAGAGACCTTTTATCACAGAACTTAATGGCCTGAAAATGTCAGTTGTGTGGGAGCAACTGCCAAATTTTGAGCCTATGAAGACGATTGCTAAGTCCCACAAATCAACAAGTTTGGAGCAGATTATCGGATGCTGGCTATGTCATTTTCCCAGGACTCCAGGCATGTTAGGAGCCAACACTTTAATCCACTCTGATACGATGCATGAAAGGGGTGGGTTTGCTTTCCTCTCACTGCTGCATTGCAAAGCTTTCAGGCTCTCTCTAGTACAGTAAGGAAGAGCTTGCTTGCTGAAAGCAAAAGCTGCAGGGCTTCTTTCTGAACTGCAGCCTGGTTTTGATTCAGAAATAAACTCCCATCTTTGCTTAAGAACTATTTTTAAGGTCACAAAGACAGGATACAAAAATCAGTACATTTCATGGTTTTCCTGAGTGCTGCCTCACCACTCCTCTTCCTCCTTCTGTTTCCAGCAGACTTCCTTCCGAAACCGACATCCTGCGAGCCTGCCTCTGGGGCACAGCGCGCAGGGCTGGGGGACTGGTAATGGAAATTCTGGTAAATCGCTTCTTCAGTTTGTGCCGTTCTAGGCCAGGGATAAAGGACTGAACTTGCACTGCGAAAGCAGCTGAACGCTTGAGCTCTGATGTGTTTGGAAATGTTTCATCTCTGTCCCGTGTTGTCTTTCTGATCACACTCGGGTTAATCTGACTAACCCTCCTCTAAGGAGTTGCTCCTTGGTTTGGGTTCACTTGCCCCATTTTTGACATTTTGTAGAAATACAAAGTACGCCCTCCTTGTGAGCGTGTGGGGTGGCAGCGCCGCTGCTCACCTTGTGCTGGTCATGGGCTGTTGGCGGCTTGTGCCCGGGGCAGCTCCCCTGTAGCCTGAGAGTGGCAAGGGCAAATCTGTTGGGTGCAGAGGGACCCAGATCTAGGCTCCCCCTTCAGTATTTCTGTGAGTTACTCAGTATCCACAGTTGTGTAGCAGAAAAATAATGGCAATGCAATAAATGCCCATAGGACTGCTTTAAAATGCAAATGGTGGAAAGGTACGGGTTTGGGAAGAAAAGTTTTATTTATGCCTTCCTCACTGCAGGGTAGGTCACTCTGGCTTAAGACGGAGCAAGATTTCACCCATTCGGTATCAGGAATGCCTTTCAGCACAACTTCTAAGTGAAATTTCCCAAGCTGTGGTGATTATCTGGAGTGATCGTCTGGTGCCTGCATAAGGATGTGCCTTGGTCATATCCTGTTTACCCTAAAATGACAGAGTTAAAATATCTCCTCAGTGCTGTAGTTTACAGACAGAAGCAGCATATTGTGTCACCCCACCCTGGAGACCATGTGAGGGAAACACCATATGTCTCCTGCTTGTCCTTTGGAAGAGCTGATGTCATTTAAAGAAAGGTGTTTTAAAGGAAGGATGTATGTGACCAAAATAATGCTTGGCCTGCATTAGAATAGTTACATCCTGTTTACCATGAAAAACACTTTGCGTTTATATTGGGTCTGTAAAGCGTGATTTATAAACAGGCAGAGAGAGTAGATAAGGAGCTCCCGTTGGCTTCAGCCGTCTGTGGAAGGAAAGGCTTGTGCCCCGGGCTGGGGGAGGCTGGTGGAGGACCGACACCGCTGCCCCCGGGAGGCTCCTCCGAGCGTGCCTCCTGGTGCCCAGGCTGCCCCGCGCCTCAGCCTCCAGCAGGAGGGAGCCCTGGGAGCCTCGGTTCCTCGGTGTTGGTAAAGAGCGGTGAAGTGGAGCTAGAGATAAGTGTCCCCAGAACAAATAAATAAAACCAAGTGCCTTTCTGAAGGTTTG
Source organism: Oxyura jamaicensis (assembly GCF_011077185.1). NCBI lineage: Eukaryota > Metazoa > Chordata > Aves > Anseriformes > Anatidae > Oxyura > Oxyura jamaicensis. The sequence continues at coordinate 21,605,265 of NC_048904.1, read as the reverse complement.
TCTGTGTGTGGAAGGAGCCACTAAATCAGGAAAATGAATGGCTTGCCATTGCCTGTGTGTAGCATAAAGATATAGTGTTGCCCAGTTACAGGGGAAACATACACCTCAGAATTTGGGCTGCAGTTGTTTTTTGTTTGTTTGTTTGTTTTGTTTTGTTTTGTTTTAACAGAATGAAATACTGTGAAGCTGCAAAATATGTTTAGCAAAGTCACCTGCATCCAGAACATTTGATCCTTTCATCTCGCGCCTGTATAAACCAAGCTGCAGTTCTGAGCATGTTGCCTCCTCTCAGCGCTGTCCTGAGCAGAGGCCCAGAGGCTGGCCTTGTCCTCCAAACCTGCGATCAGGAGCTGCTCCAGGTCCGGGGGCTTCAAACCAACTGAACAGGGGGTAGAGCTGAATGCAGTCTGGTTCCGTTAGTGAAATAATACTGGTGCTACAGGAATTGCGACACAAGACCGGTGCACTCAGCCCAGGAAGGGAGGGATGTGCTAAACAGGCTGGTCGTCAGCTCCTGCGTGGTAGAAACATGTGGTCCAGTGTCCTAACAGATACAGCCTCAATCCCTGCATTTGTTCTGCTTAAATTAGCACTCTCAAGTATTGTTTCAGCAGGGATATCTGTGGTACGTCTGACTTCAGTAAGGCATAAAACATGCTTGGTGGCGGGGGTGTGGGTTGAGGTCCGTCAGCGCTCTCCTGCCTGACGTGGTGTGTAAGTGCTTCCCGTGGCCAGGGCCGTAATTGCCTCTGCTTTTAGGCTAGCACCAGCCTGCAAATACCTGCAGTTGTCGTCCTGTGTGCTGCATGCCAACACCCAGCGAGGGTGACAGCGCAATTGCGGCTTTTGAGATGAGCCTGAAATGACACTGCAGATGATGTGGTAATGGCCCTCGAAACATGCCCATCATTTGAACGGCGCCAGCTGCCCCCACAGCACTTCATAAAAGCTGCTGTGGGAGTGACAGCAGGTAAATTGTCGGCAGCAAGACTGTTGTGATATTCAGACGTTGTTGAATCCATCCACATTGTCTGAGGAGAAATTATAAGGAGAATCTCAGAGGATTCAGGGTGAGAGCGGTCATAAATCTTGGGTGCGTCTCAGCAGGGAAGGAGAAATATGAAGCATCAGTCTAGTTTTTAAATGCTGCCGTCATGCAGTGGCGGTGCTAATTAATTTAGCACAGAATGGTCAAGTCTGTTGTCTTGCTGTGGGCCAAGTAAGCCAAATACCTGCTCACAGACTAGGTCTAGGTGACATAGAGGAGGAGTCCTTACATTTTTTCCTCTGTCATTGTTCTTTTGCACCTGTTAATGAGTGGGAGCGGGAGCCTTGGCACCAGCCTGGACAGCTCTCACCAGCAGCACTGGTACGAAGCTCTGTGGGAGCAGTGGTTGGGCTTCAAGGCTGTGCATCGCGGCCAGCTCCCACCACAGCTGGGCTTCTGCTGGAGCTGCAGCTCCTGGCTTGGGATATCTTCAGTTTAACTTTTTGTAACAGCCAGCTCCTGCTCCCTCACAGCTTTGGGAGCAGTTTGGCAAAAGAGACTGGAGGCAGATATTAAGGATCTTGTAGTCTCATGTGCAGGGCACAGCTCATACTTGCTCACCAGGGCATGGCGCGCTGTGAGCGGCTGCAGCCCATGGGGCCAGGCTGGGCAGTCGTGGTGGCTCCAGCATTTCTGGGACAAGTTTAGGTGCTGCTGCTCTCCCCTCTGTGCCCAGGCTGTGGGGATACCTCCATCACTGATCTGCTCCTGCCTGGCTAGCAGCCTCCTGCCTTCTGTGTCTGCTGGCCTGATCCTGCTCCCAGGCTGCTCTCCTTGTGTCTCAGTCCATCAGTGGGCAGCCCTTGCAATGAAGCGTTGCATGACTTGGCCAGGCATGTGAGGATCTGCACCAGTGGAATTTTTTCTGTTGACTCCAGCAGCAGCAAGAGCAGAGCCTGGATTTACAGTCCTGCTGGTCTCCAGTGAGTCTTTTTTCGTCTCCCTTGGCTCTGTTCTAACTCATTTCCTCACTTGGTTGCAGGGAAATAATATTCTAACTTCTTTTACTTGATGAACCTTCCCTTCTCCTGCCTGGCTCACAGCTGCCCGGCACAGCAGTGGTGCCCACGGGGTGGGGGCAGTGGGGCCGTGGTTGTGCCACGGGAGCAGAGCAGGCGGCCGTGTGCTGGGCTGGTCCCTGGCTGTCTGAGACCTCGCTGGGAAGGGCCAGGGGCACCCAGAGCACAGGGAGGAAACCCTTCGCTGCTTCCTTCCCACCCCTGCTCGCCCCTGGACTTTGGTGCCTGGCCCCACGGGCTCCTCGCAGGACATGGGCTGGGACAGGTGCCAGGGCCGTGGGTAGGTGTGAAGTGGGCTCACGGGCAGCGTCCCCGTGTACGGCATGGAAGCCCCGTGCTGCTGTGAGCAATGGGACCCTGCCTGGCGGACACCTGCCTGGGGTGCCTGTGTCAGGACAACCCCAGCAGCCGTGCTGGTGCTGCCCTGCTCCTTCCCACAGCAGGGTTAGAGCCCTCCTTCGGCTTGTCCAAGGCAACCCAGCGAAGCCTGTTCCTTGAGCTTAATCAGGTCTGGCTCTGAGGACAGTCCTCGCAAGCATGAGGGAGGCTCCATCATCGCTCCTGCCCCCAGATGGACCTGCATTTTCCTGTTGAATGGCTCAGCAGTGAGGCCTTTTCCTTGGGCTCAGAGATCTGAGCCCTACTGGCGGAAGGCAGGACCTGGCCTGGTGCAGCCACTAACGCACACGTGTCCCCACAGCTGCAGCCGGAGCAGCTGGACTGCGGAGCAGCACACCTGCAGCACCCGCTGGCCATTGTGAACCCCATCACCGCCACCCCCGTGTTCACCTACAACGGCCTCACCGCAGTGGCGGTCGCCAGCGTCAATAACTACACCGTGGTGTTCCTGGGCACTGCCAGCGGAGGACTCCTGAAGGCAAGTGCAGGGTGCAGAGGCTGGGGGAACGGGGAGGGCCAGGGGCTGCCCCTGCCAATGTCCATTGTTGGGTTTATCTAACACCTGCCTTTGTTTGGTGATAAAGAACTAATTGGACGCTGCTGTGATGGGTACGGCGATATATGCTGCCTGGCGACTGGTGGCTGTTAATTACGGTTCTGCAAGCAGGATGTACTTGATGAAACCTGTGCTGGAAATGTTATTGTGCAGCATTTAATTATTAGCAGCTCTTCTAATAAATTCTCCCTGTGAGCTGATGGCTTTTGAAGGCTCCATATAGACAAGGGAATCACCGAGCAATACTTTTGCCAGTGCTGAGTCCAAAGCAGGTGTGAATCCAGGCATCTGATGGAGCTGAAGTATCTATTTTAAACAATGTGCCAAAGGCAGTGCAGAGCAAAGCAGTGCCTGCAGCCAAGATGCAAGGCCGAGGTTTCAGTAACTTCAGTGCTTGAAGTCTGCCAAAGAAACTTTTGATTCCAGCCAGACACAACAGTTTGGTGTATTCTGAGTGTCAAAAGTCCATAGAGAGAGGGGAGAGAAAGCCCTGAAGGAGAGAAATGCTGATACCTGCTTTGTCTCAGCCTGGAGTAAGTAGTGCATAATATGGAATATTGGATCAAAATGCTTGGAGAAAAGAAAACTGATCCCATCTCTTCTCTTGCTTCCAAGTGCTCCCGGCAGAAATGTGGGAACGATCACAAAGCAACTTGCTGCTTTGATTTTTGCCAGAAGGGACAAGTAATTCAGGAGGGTGGGAGGCGGCTGGCATCCTCGCCAGGTGCACTGTGCCGGGAGAGAGGCACATACCACACGCAGAGCTGCCCGTGTTCACACAGTATTAACAGCTCTGCTTCCATTACCATTTCAGAGAAAGCAGCCTTATCTGCTGAACCTCCATTAGGGAGAGGCTCCTGGCTACCCTTTGCTGGGATAATTTGCTCAGATAGCTCTAATCTAATTCTGCAACACAGCTGCATAACCAGAAGCCCTTTTACCTTCGGGGCTCCTTGTTATTTGGCACGGGATACAAGATACTTTGCGTGAGTTATCATTCAGATTTGTTGCCTGAGAAAAGACAGCAAAGGGGCAGAAATAGTGCTCAACCGGCTCCTGCCAGCAGCAATTATGGCTGCCAGGGTATGGGGAATTAATCAGGTAGGCTGCAGACAGGCATCTCTTGAGGGCCATTAACTGTGCCACATCCAGCAAAGTCATTAAAGGAAAAGCAGTGCTTGGAAGGCAGCAGCCAGTGTAAAGGTGTGGCAGGGTGTCCCATCCCTGAAGGAGGCGTGGGTGCAGCAGGGCTTGGTGTTCTGGCAAGCCACCCTGTCTCAAGTTACGAGTCTGTAGAAAGTGGTGCTGTGGTGGGATCACACGGAACTTCAGCCACCCCGGCTGCAGCCACAAGCTGGGGACATGGTGTGGGCTGTCTGTGCTCTCACCTGTTCCCCCTGCTCTCATTAGCACCCGTGCAGCCCAGCTGAGGTGGTGGATGCATGTGCTTGGACAGATGGATGTCCCCTGGCATATCACTGGCCCAGCTCCAGCGGGAGGACCAGTGCTCTCTGCATGGCTGCTGGGGCTCTCCCGGGGCCGTGCAGCTCCGTGTGGATCCAGGGGAAGTGTCTGGGTGGTCCAGGAGGCAGAGGGACCTAGGGACAGCACCTGGGAACAGCCAGGGGTTAGAGAAGAGCTCAGCTAGAAGAGAGAAAGAATCGCCACAAAACTGAAGTGAAGGTGTCAGGGCTTGGTTCTTGCACATTGTGGGTGATCTCAGGCAAATTATTTATCTTCTGGATAGCCAGGTTTTAAAATAGGGATAATGATCATTCTCTGTTTCTACATAGCTGCTTGCAGTGCCTGCATACAGCTTCTAGCACAGGGAAGTCCTGTGTATTGAGATTGTTAGCTATCTTACTAGGACATGTTGGTGCAGCTCTAATATAAGAATTAATGAATCCTGTGTTAATTAATTAATCTACACTTTAGAGAGAACAGGCACGCTTGGTCCTTACAATTATTGCCTCCCTTTGCTAGTACAGAGGTAGGAATTTTCCTCTCTCCCTTTCTGTTTTAAGCTGAAAAGTGACTGTCACAAAATTGTGTAGCACTATTGTTATTTCCTCTCAGCAATGCCACATTTAATTTGCTGAGTTTTCAAGTCAAATGCCAAGACATTCTGGGATCTGAAAGGCAGGCTGATGCTTTGCAGCCTCTTCCATCACTGCCAGTGGTTCAGCTGGTGATTCATGAGGCAAGGTAGGATTCAGTTCTCTTGCTGCAGCTGCTGTGGTCTCCTGGTGTTAGCAGGGATAAAAGCTTCTTCTGGCTGGGAATGACAACACTTATTCTTCAAATACACAGGGAGAAGGGGATGCCGTGTTATACAACCACATTGCTGATTTTTGCTGTTTTTCATTAAACGTTGGAAATAAATGTTCTTTGTAACAAAAATGCACATATGTATGTAATGAGGGCTGAAGGCTGATGCCACTTTCAACAGGGTACAGCGAGAGCAGCACGGCTGTGGCGTGCTGGCGTTTCACTGACATGGGAACCGTCATGCAGCCACGTAGCCAAGCTGTGCAGTGGGTAGAGCCTTAGGCTAGAAGTTTTCCAGGCAGTCTCTTAAATAGAGGGCGTTAGACTGAGAGACCAAGGGGCGTGAGGTTTGCTCATCCTGAGGTATTGCTCCTGCTTGTGGTATGGGCTTTCTGGAACATGTAGTGGCTTCCCTGTGCCACAGAGCTGGCTTTGCTATAAACCTCTACATGTGCAGATTGTAAAGCATTTAGAGATATGCAGCACTCAAAAATGTGGAACACCTTTAGATACTGTTTTGGTTCTTGTTTGTAACTGAGGAAAAGTAACCTCCCCATAGTGTTTGAAAAATGGTGAGTGGCTTCTTCTCACTACAGATTAACCTGGATAGCGCCATGAAGGTTGTCAGCAGGAGATCCATTTCAGTGGCTTACGGAGAGCCTGTCCACCCCATCATGCAGTTCGATCCTTCTGATTCCACCTTCCTCTATCTGATGACATCCTATCAGGTGAGATCTGCATTTTTCAGGAAAATTGTCCACTGAGAAAAGTGAGTTTCACCTAGCCTTTAGCATGAAGCTGAGAGCAAGAAGGAAATAAACAATAAAATTTCCTGTAACATTAATGGACAGAGCAAAGAAGCTGAGAGCTCCTCGTCAGGAGCCCTCTGGTTTCTCTGTGCCTCCTGCCCGCCGTTCGGAGCAGCAGCCGTTTTGGGCCTCTGTGGCCTCCAGCTGGGCAGTGGGCTGCAGTTGAGTTATGGTGTGCCAGCCTTGTTTTTAGAGCAATATGAATTTAAATGTACACAAGCTTTTTCCCTGCTGTGCGATGATTTGCTGGAGTCTGGGGCAGGCAAGATCCCCATTATCTGCATTGGCTTTCCTGTCTTTGTGGTGGCAAAATGAAAGGAAGAGTAAAAGATATCAAAACTGATCTCACTTATGGGAGTGTGGAAATAAGCAGAGGCTGTTGCTTTATAGAAAACTGAAAATTATGGCAGATGGTCTTTGAAGAGGCTTTTAGGAGACCCTACAAACAAAAAGTCTGCCTGTCAGGAAGGTGCCGTAGGGGCAGCTTCTGTGTTCCGCGTGGCCTCGCTGGAGGGAGGGCTGGGATGGGGGGTTCTTTGGAGACCGCAGCAGGTAGAAACACAGTCTCATCTCCATCAAGTGAGCAGAGGGGAAAGATGAGAGCTGAGCGCTACAGGCTCTGGTGGTTTGTCCTGAATTACATTTTAATCTGTCAAAACAGATGCACAGCCACAAATGTTATATGTTACATTTATATTTTCCAAGCCCTAATTCCCTGCAGATTGGTCATTATCATTTCACAGAACACTCCCAGGATGCTTCTTCAGCTGATATTTCAGACTTTATCTTCTCAGCTCTCAGGCTGTGCTGTGGTCCTTATTCATGGCTTGGTGAAACACTGAGTGCATGCAGCATGTTTGATGCTGTCGTCTGTCCATTCCTTTCCCAGTAAACCAGATGAATTCATTTGTCATCGGTGCAATGTGTACTTCGGGGCAGCTGAGTGCAGCAGGGCTGGGGAGCAGCAAACGGCCACAGGTGACATGGGGCTCAGGTGCAGGAGCCACCAGCTGGGCTGTGCTGCTCTGGTGGAGCCTGGGGCTGCTGAAACCTCCCGTTGTTGGCCCCTGAATTACCAAACTACTCAGTTTTCCCTCCCAGATGTTCAGAAATTGAAAGAAGAAAAAGCAGAAACCAACACATTCATGCTTTACCTCAAAGCCCCCAGCAGTACTGTGATTTCTTTAGAAATTAAGGTTTCCCAAATGGTGTCGTTTTCTGGTCATTTTGTAAACAGCCAGGTACCATTCAGCTCTGTTGAGAGAGGAGCTTTCTGCAGGGAGCTTTTTGCAGTCAGGGACAAGCTGGGAGACTAGCCCAAACCATCTCCATCTGAGCGACGGGTGAGGTGGACACACATCCAGGTTGAGTATTTCTCTGGCATTTTAAAACATTTGGATGTAACCGTGTTGTTGTTGTGCAGATGATGCGAGTGAAGGTGGCTGTCTGCAACCAGTATTCAACATGTGCAGAGTGCCTGGCTGCAGCCGACGCTTACTGCGGGTGGTGCACGATGGAGACTAGGTAGGACTTGTTGTATCCTGGTGTGATTTGGCATGGGCTTTGGCCCTCAAGCCCAGCCAGGGGTTTTTGGTGTTTTCTGTATTTCCACTAAGTCACACTAGTCTCTGTCCATTCCTCACAAAAGACATGCTTTTAAAAACAATTGCGTATGGTCTCAGACTGTTGGGATGCACTTTTGAGCCAGCATTTAACTGTAGCAGCATTGTTATGCTGCAGTCAGTTGCCAGTGCAAAGAATATCTTGCAGGCATCCCACCATGGAACTCCAAGTGCCAACACCCTGCTAAAGAATGTCTTTACCCCTGCAATTATTATTTATGGGTTGGAGACAATCAACATTCAAATAGGAGTTTGCAAAATGAGACTCCATATTTACCAACTGAAGATGTCAGACAAATGTCACCTTTTCCTCCCCTGTTCTGGATTGAGTGTGGCCTGCTCTTGCTTACCCTAAAATACAATGCCCCGTTGGTGCTGCTGGGAGCACAAGCAACCAGACTGTTCAAACACAGCAGCAAAGCTTTAGGCTTAACTGCGTGGATGGTGGAAAAAGACATAGACACGGGATTTTCTCAAGCTCTTTCATCACAGGGATGTCAACGTTTTTATCAACTGTTTTGAAAATAATCAACCACAAATTGTTTGCATGTGCTCTACAGGTGTTCTCTGCAGCATGAGTGTACGAACTTCACAGAGGCCAATTTCTGGGCGAGCGCAAGTGAAGGAGTGCAGCAGTGCCCTTCCATGACCATCTTGGAGCCTGAGATTAATATCGACAAAGAGAAACCGGTGCGTTTGATGTCAATACTAAATTAATAGTGTGGCATTCCACAGAGTCATTACCAGCTCTCAGGGTTGACAGACACCTGCGTGCCCCGGTGCAGCACCGCTCTGTGTGGTTCTGAGGTGGGCTGAAGCATGTTTTTGTATGCACATGGCTTTTTAGAGTTCAAAATGCGCAATACGAAAGAAAACAGCTATCTGTGGACTTCTTTTGGAGTTGCTAGACTATGCAAACCTTGTAAAACACTGACAAATTCTAAATATGATTTTCTAAGCTAATAATTGATTTTTTCCCCAATTATAGGCCCTGATAATACAAATAAATGGGACTATTCCAAACCTAAATGGAACAAACATTTCATGCGATTATGGAAATAATATCCACACGGTAGCGAGAGTTGCGGGAGATTATGCAAACCAATTTATTTATTGCAGTTTACTTCCACGTGAGAAATATCCAGCATTTACAGACGACCAAGGTATGCGGTGGGAAATAAGCTCAGTTCATTCTAGACACTTCTATGGAAATAGTTTTTCAGAGGCTTTTTTTTCCCAGTTGTATGTGCATATAATGCATAGGGGAAAAGAGACACAAGCTGCTTCTGTTTCATAGGGCATATGACTTTAAGGTGTGGGTGTTCCACCATCTTAACATGAATTGACAGTATGTCATATCTATCAATTTTTGTTCTAACAGCAGAATTTAAAAGCCCATTCCTGTGCTTATTTTATTAAGATTTATCTCATTAAAGCTTCTGTTTTAGATTCAATAAGCACTAAAACAAAAAGGGTTTAGCCCTGTGGAAATAATATAGCTACTTATATTGATACTTTCAATTGCTTTTGCTTAATCTCACTTTGAAACATACAGTGCTCTTCAGGAGAAGTTCTAGAAGAAGAGCAAATGTGTATGTAAAGACAGCTCAGAAACTCTACTTCCATTTATGCAGCCAAAAAGCAGACTGAGATCTTCCAGTATTCCCCCTGGTTTTAGATGCAGCGAGAATGTGATGCCCGTCTTGAGGTTACACGGAGCTGTGCTCCAGAGGAGATGGGCACCTGCAGCTGTGGTTGAAATCAGATGAGCCTTGCACTCTGGCTTCCAGAGCTCGATGTTGGGTACAGCCCCATTTCGATGCCCCTCTGAGAGGTTTGGTGCTTCCTTCCAGAATTGAGTGCTTGTTAAATTTTTATCTTTCAAGCCTGGAGTGAATGCTCTATTGAAGATGATTGACTTCAGTAGGAGAAGAATTAGCTAGTCCTTTTGAAAATCCCATTTTTCATAGGCAAGTTTATAAAGCTGCATTGTTTTTCTCCGTAGCTATCCAAAGAATGGGAGATTATTAACTGTTTTGTATTGTTGGTTATGGCAATGTCGAAATGAATTTCTGGAATCCAATGCTCTGATTTATTGTACATATTCTGAAAGAGGCATTGTCTCTTGTCCCTCTGCTTTTATGGCAAAATTGGAAAAAAAAAAAAAAAAAAAAAAAAAGAAGAAGAAGCAATTTTTGGGGGGGAGGGGGACCTAGCATAGCAGAACTGTGTAGCCAAAAAAGGGATTTCCACTCACTCTATGGGTTTGTTGTCATGGGAAAGTGAGCGGGGTTTTAAAACATGTTAACTAACATGTTTTAATTACCACATTTTTTAAAAAATACAATTTAACACCTACTGTCAGAGAAGACAATAATTAACTCTGCTAATTAACACTTGCACAACACTGGAATTTTCTGCTGAAAGTCGCAATGTTCTTTTGGTGAGGGTGATGTAAAGCATTGATTTAAGAGGGAAGAACTTGAAGTCAGAGGGCACAAGATGAATAGTCCAAGCTCTGAAATCCAGCTCAGAGGAAACCCTAGAGAAAACAAATCAGATTTAGCCATTGTTTTCCCAAGGGTCTTTCTTGTCTTCTGAAAGCGAGCACAAATGAGTGAGGCTCTTGCAATCCAGTATTCTTTGGCTTGATTCTCTCAGACCACGTGATTGTTGAAACTGCTCTCCGGGTCAACAGCAAAAATATTATCCGGGCCAATTTCACCATCTATGATTGCAAAAGAACTGGAAACATTTACCCAAAGAGAGCGTAAGTGATCTGGGTTTGTATGCGGTGGAGCTGCCTGGTGCCACGGTGGGGAGGGCGGTGGCCGGGTGCGGGCAGGATGGCAACAGCTCTGCCATGCCTGTGTCTCCTGCTCCTGTGCACTGTGCAAACGGGCAAATCTGACGATTTGAGGCCAGAAAGGTGTGCACAGGCTGGTGAAGGCCCCTCTGCCCAGGGTTAATTGGGCAAGTGCAGCCCCTGCCAGCGGGACTCTGGGGGGCCTGGGCAGGATTTGGCAGGAATACGGCTGCTGCGCTGCCAGGGATTTACAAAGAAGGGTCCTAGCGGCATCTTAAGCCATCTGGACATGTTGGCTTTTTTTAAACAGCAATAATATTTTTATATAAAACTTGTTCTGTTAACCCTCAAATGTCCGAACTGGCCTCTCTTGCGATGCCTGTGGGGTTGCTGAGGCCCATGTCCACTCCCCGCTCCCATGGGTTACTCACAGCCCAGCGGTGGGCAATGGAGATGTCCCCGGGGGCTCAGCGGGAGCATGAGGGCAGCACTGGGCTGTTGGGAGGGGACTGCCAGCCGTGGGGATGTCCTGGCACCTGTCCCCTGACCGCGCTCCTGTTGGAAGAGTATCACAGTGCAGCCTGCCATGGTGGTCCCCCAGTCCTGCACGGTCCCACAGCATGCACGGCACCATTGGGAACTGCAAGCCCATCTGGTGATGGGATGAAAGCATTTTTGGCTGCACAGGGAGAGACCAGAGCTGGTGGCTCCAAGCCTGCCCATGTCCTGCAGCCAGGGTGGTGGCACTGCGGGCGGTGACACTTGGGTGCTCCCCGTGGGGAGCACTGGGGCATGGGTAGCTCTGTGTGTGTCCCCAGTGAGCTCCAGAGAAAGGAGGAGAGAAAATGCCAGTGCCTGTGATAAATATATTTTTACTAAACATCAAAGACTGAACACAATGTGTGAAGATTTATCCTGTGACTGGTTTGGCTCCGCTGAGCAGCCTGAAATCTACTGTTCTCGTTGCACCTTTGGTGTTTCAGGTGCACCAGCTGCCTCTCAACCAAGTGGAAGTGTTACTGGTGCCCCTCCAAGTACATGTGTGTCTCCAACCGCTCACAGTGTGAGGACACACTGCAGATGAAGGTAAGACCCATCAGACTTTGCTGTTTTATGAGTGTCCCATACTGCCGTGTTGTTGCTGTTTCTCCCAGGGGACGCAGGTCGATGGCCTCCATTTGGCGGTGCTGCCCGCTGAGGTGTGGGGCAGCTCCAGGGACCAATCTTCTCTGTGTCCCCGACGTGTTCTGGGGTGCAGACCCACCTTGTCCCCGGGGTGCCTGGCAGGAGGGTGGTGAGGGCTGCTCCAGTCGAAGCCTTGCTGTCCGTGCTGTGCTGGCAGTGCTGCCGGGAGCGGGGACAGTGGCAAGGGCGCTCACCACCATACCGCGTTGTCCCTGGGCTGAGACACTTCATGCATCACGTGCAAGCACACTGCAATGTTCAGACTGCCACGTGGTGTGCTTTGATCCCCTTTTAAAGGCAGGGATGCAGAAGATAGAGGAGGTGAATGGCCTCCTGTGAGAAAAGGGGCCTGGGGCAGGCTGTGGGTGTTGGCTGCATCTGCGAGACATCGCGTGGCCCCATGGGGGGACTGGTCCTCATGGGCTCCCTGGGCACCAGCCTCAGCATGGTCTCTACCTGCTCCTTGCTGGCCTCAGCAGCACAGCCATGGCTTGTCCCAGGCTGCTGCTGTTGAGGAGGGGGACGTGCGGGGCAGGTCAGCTGCAGCTGAGCTGTGCCGAGCTGTGCTGCACTGTGCCACGCTGTGCAGTGCCATGCCGAGCCATGCTGAGCTGTGCTGTGCTGTGCCATGCTGAGTCATGCCGTGCCATACTGAGCTGTGCCATGCCGTGCTGGGCCATGCCGAGCTGAACTGTGTGTCCTCCTGGCTCCCCAGCCACCAGCCCAGAGCCGTGTGTGTGTGTGTGCCAGCAACTAACAGTCTGGCAAGGGCATTCAAGCTCCCTCAGAGGCTTCAGCAGCCTCTGCCCTTTGGCTCTTTATCACCTCTCAGGTCTGGAGTAATGCTGCTAGTTCTCTACATCCTGGGATGCCTGGGCTTGAGTAATAAAATAAATGTATCAGTACCTTACAATTCAGTTAGCTTTGACTTGGCTGTTGTGGTATGTTAATAATTTGCTAGAGCACCACTGGCGGTACTCATCTGAAGGAGAAAATCACCCCTTTCCAAATTATGGTTTTTAATAAGCAAAGGCTTGTTGTATTCCTGCTTCTGAAATTTAAATTGAAGTTAATTTAAATAAAATTGGCTTTTTAGCAATCAATCTGCTGTAGATGTAAGCCAAGCTTTTGCACTGTAAATTGAATATTCCTTTGGCACTGGTGTGCTGAGCCTCATCTAAACTCTTCCAGAGGCTCTCCGTGCTCGTCGCTGCGAGGAGTTTGGCCCCATGTCATACCCTGGAGCCAGCCCTTTGCACCCTCTGCCCCTGGGCAGGAAGCGGGTAGGATGCTCCTAGTGCCTGGGATGGGGCAGGCAGATACGGTCAACACATGGCAACTCTGTACAGTATTTGCTGTGAGAACAATATGGAGTGTTTCCTGCCACTGGTGGGTCACAGCTGTTTGATTGTTCCTTGGGAATGCAGGACATATTTCTTCTGCTTTGTGAATTATTTCTGAATGGATTGTGCTTTCTTGTGAATATCCTAACTGTTCATAATGAACAGTTTATGATAGTACCCTTTGCTTAGCAAATTTCTCAAGCTCCATAAAATACCTGGCATTTTATCTTGCTGTATGGATGGGAGCTGAGCAATTGAAAATCTCAGCCATTCATTGCTCAGCACATGGGACGGATGCACAGACGCTGCGTGGTGCCGCTCGGTCCCGTGCCCAGACACGGGCAGCTCTGAGTGGGCTCCAGGGGCTGCTGCCGGCTCCGTGCAGGGCAGGGGTCCCCGTGCGCAGCCTCACCCCGGGACACTTTGGCTGTGGGTCAGGGGCAGTGGGGAGGGGCAGCCCAGCTATGGAGGTGGCTGAGGACCACAGTGTGATCAGTGCTTTTTGTCATGTCTGGTGCTCAGGACAGTACTCATTAAACCTAAAGGCAAAGCTGGGGCTGTCTGTTAGAGGACTGCTAAAGAAGGGCCTGTGTTGCTGGACTGAATTTTTGCTTTCCTTGTCAAATCACTGCATAACCTGCAACGTTACTGGGAAATGCAAAAATTGCCTGAAATAATTTGTGCCCTTTCACATAAGTGCAGTCTCTTCTTGAAATGTGTTGGGGCAAGCACCTATGCAGCAAAGGAAGAAGTGTTTGCCACAGCTCAGCCCCAGCGTCCCGGCCAGGCAGGGGGATCCCGTGGGTGCTGGCATGGCTGCACCTCACCTGCCTGGCACCAGCTCCATGCCCCCGGGCCATGAAGACGGGATGGGATGGCAAGGCACGGTGTGGCCACCACTCCTCCCAGGGCAGCTCTCTTGCCTGGGCACAGGGCTGCGGGCAGGGGTCTGGAGCAGCTGTGCGTGCCCAGAGCACCGAGCCTTCCCTCGTGCGCCCATCAGCTCGCGCATTGGGAAGAGCACCGGGGAGAGCCCGAGGCACCTTTGTGGTGAGGACAGCTGCAGCTGACCTTCCTCGTTTGCCTCTGGTCCCTTACTCCAGAGCTATGGTTTGGCTGGATGTCGCAGACGGTTTAGGCACGTCCCCCTTTTATCTCTGTGCTCTTCCTGAGCCCTGTCCCCACCGACTGCAGGGAGCAGCCTGCAGGGTAAGGTGTTCTGTAGCCCTGGAAACAGGGCTCCTCAAGCTGCAGCCTGAGCTGTTGGCAAATAAACCATTGCTTGTGTGGTTGCACCTGAAAACTGGTCCACCAGGAAGCAAGCATCATACTGACTTCATCTGCAGCATTTTAAGCACTCAGACCCTTCGCCCTGATCCAGACGTGAACGATATAATCAGCTGGAAAGCTCTATTTCTAGCTGCTGATGAACAGCAGGAGAAGGGACTGCAAGACGACAAGTTAATCAGTCCTCTAAAGTGTATTTATCTAGCAAGCTCTGCCAGCTGCTGTGACATGCAAGGACACACCAGGCCATGGGATTATTAGCATGAATTTCCAGTGGTAGCCCCACTGCTTTTATTTTAACTCTTTTGATTCTCCTTGAGGCAGCTTGGGACTGAAATCTCTCTCCATTGCTTTGCTCTGTTGTTTTACTTCTCTTATCATGTGCATCTCTGTTATCTAATCTCCTTGTTTAGGCAGCACCAACTGTGCTTGGTTAAGATGAGTGCCCTGATAAGAAATGAATCGTGTTTTCCACAGTCAAACAAGCACTTTCAGACAGTTCCCTGGTAGCTTCCCCAGCTCACTGCGGGGAGGGCAGGGGAGGAACCTCCTGTCCACTGCATGCCCGGCACCAGGGATGCTCTGCCATGCATCTTGGCACCAGGCTCTTGCCTCTCTTCACACATCAGGAGCAGCAGCAATCTCAGTGGGGCAGCCTCTGGTGCAAAGAGGAAATCTTGCCTGCTGAAAATTATTCTGTATGATAGGCCAAATATTTTGTTGTCTTTTACCCCAATGGCTCCACTGTCAAAGACATTAATCTGGATATACCCTGGGGCAGTGGAGAATCTAGCTCAATTTTTGCTGTAGTTTTGCAGTGTAATTTACATCTCATGAGAGAATAGGATGGGCTTGTCATAGAATTGAATTCTGAGTCAGTTCCAGTATCTGAGCCATCAATTTAAAGTGAGAACAAAAGTAGGGGGACAGATGACCTTTTAAAATTATTTTTCAGCTTCATTTAGGCTTTTCATTTCAGCTGTCCTCCTGCTGCAGTCCCCTTCCTGAAGGCCCCTACAGCTTTATATACCCTTTCCTCTGCCTGCACATGCACAAACCCCCACACTTCTGAAATGACAGTGTGCAGGAGGGAGACCTCTGGAAAGGGAAATCTCTGCAGGGGCTTGCAGAAATGAGTGTTGCAGCATATGAGACATCGGCTTCCAGCCAGCAGGAAGGGTCATGCCAGCAGGTCTGCCCTTGTAGGCTGCAGTGCACCCTTTTAGTGTCACTCCAGGCCCAGCTTCTAACACCTGTGTGTGTGTGTAAAAAGGGAGCTGCCCAGACTGGCAGCTGTGAAGCGCATGCAGGTCTGTGTTTTGGCCGGGAGTACATCAACTCCAGTGCAGAAGGATGAGAGGTCCAGGAGTGGCAGCCGCTCCCGGGCCCCTGGTGTCCCTGTGCTGGCAGAGGTGCCCTGGCAGGATCAAGGGGGAATTCCTGAACTCCTGCTCCTCTCCTCCCGCCTGCACTGCCAGCCCATGGCTGTGGCTGAGCCATCCTGGAGAGGCTGGCTGGGCTGGCAGATGGGCAGCTATTAAGGCTGGACATAAAGCTGGTGGCTCAGGGAGGAAGTCTCCGTGTGTGGCTACTGGTCACTGTGACATGATGCCAGTGTGGTATTTCACTTTTTTGGGCTGCACTGTCATCTGTCTTTAAAGATTTAGTGAAATTAATTTTATTGGGGGTCCTGACCTTTTTCTTGCCTTGTCACTGCAGATGCTCAACATACATTCTGCTAACATCTCTTTTTTCTTTTTTTCTTGTTTTGTACGTAACAGAAGAAAATTGACTGTCCACGGATTGTACCTGTCTCTTTGGACCCAATGCCCACAGGAACTTCTCAGGACATTATGATCTCACTGGCTAATGCAACTTTCTCGAAGGTAAATGAGTTTCTTGAGAGATCGGAAAGGTTCAGATGAGCTAACATGGCGATCCAGAAGTGAAAGTGCAAAGACAAAGCCCAGAGCAGCGGGCAGAATGCCCTGTGCCGGCTAAGCAACTGGTGGGAATACAGCAAGGAAACATGTTGTAACTTAACTTCTGGTGGTCTCTGCAGAGTTCTTTTTTTTTTTTTTTTTTGTGAAAAAGTCCTTTTACGTGCAGTTTTCTGGCATGGGAATTGTAATAGGGTGAAAAGTGGGAATGGACATTTAATGCTGCTTTCTGAGATGTTTCACACCATAAGAATCCAGAGGAATTTGAGCTTCCCTAGAAGCTGGGCACTGGGAAAATATGTGACTAAGCTCTGGTATTTGTAGAAGATCGCTCTGTATCATCTGGGACAAGTCTTTTTTATGGCCTGTGGGACACGTTTGCAGCATCCCTATGGAGGGTGCCCATACACAGGGCAGCCAGGTAACTCCTCTCTTTGATAAATTAAAGGGTTTGGAGCTGCAGGTGGAGCTGTGAGGCTCGCCTCTCTGGGGGCAGCAGGAGGGCGCAGCCAGGCACCATGTTAGCACAGCTGCTGCAGACCTTGCCCCTTCGGCACACCACGAACGAGCTCTCCCCTGCCCTGACTTGGGCTGCCGTTTCCTGCACAAGGTCCGGCCTTTGTAAACACGGATGTGTTCCTCTGCAATCAGCAAAAAAAGGGCGAGAAATCCTTCTTCCTCTGAGGATGCTGGAGGTGGCTAGAGAGGAAGCAATACCACATGTAACCTGATAGGAAATGAAGTCAGCAGGAAAGGGGCTGAGGCTCCTCTGTCCCCAGGGGCAGCTGGTGAGGCTCCGTCTTCCTCCCGCCACCATCTGCAAGGCTATCCCAGGGTGCTGGCAGGGATCCCTTCCCTGCTGCCCTCTGTGTGTGGGATCCTGAGTGCTGCCAGGGCTGGGACAGCGGGGATGTCCGCTGGGGCTGCTGCGTGGCCAGAGAGGCAACAATGGCCTGAGTGCGTGCAGCTCCCCGGGGAGATGCCTGTTCCCCTCCTGATGCTGCGGGTGTGTTCACTGAGCCAGCAGCTCCCTACCAGGAGTCTGGTGCTGTCTTTCATGTCTTTTACCAGATCCATCCACTTTCAAAGAGTATTTAGTCCTCAGTAGTGATGGAGCATCAGCCTGCTTGGAGATAGGAGTTCTTCCTGCAGGATGAGGACACAACAGTAACTGTGGGCAGGATATCATTGCTTGTGTTATCAGTAAAGCAGAACAGAAAATCTGCCTTTGAACCTACTCCCAGATAGGTCCTCATTTGAATTAGAGATTGGTGCAGTTGTTGGGAGGAGAAGAAAGATGGTTTTGAGCTCAAATCACTGACTGTTGTGCAGTCTGGCATGGGCAAGGCTGCTTGGGACCCACTGGCTCTTGGAGCATGCTGCAGCTTGAGCTCTGAATACCCTGGCAGGGGTTATGGGAATGTAGCCTGGCCAGGCTCATCTCCTGCGTTGCGCTTGCCATGGGGCCCTGTCTGCGGGAGCAGTCGCCCCATACCTGGCCATGATGCTTCACAGCAGCAAACAGGGTGGGAGCCAGGGGCAGAGCGGCTCCATGCGCCACGCTCAGCCTGCAGCCATTGTGTCTGCTGCAGTGTAACACAGCAGGATTAGTCGGGCACAGGCCCCAGCCCTGTTTGCAGTGTTGGGTTTTGATCTCTCTGACCTTCAAACACATCTCAGGCATTTGTTGCAGAAGCAAGGTAAGGCACAGCACTTGTTGCATCCATCGGTTTTGATGGAGAACTGCAAAAAAAACGATTGTGGCTCTTCTGCCCTTTGTTTTCCTTCCCCCCAGGAGACAGCCCTGGAGTGTCATTTTGGGACAGACAGGACATTCGAAGCCCGCTGGGTGAACTCCTCTGCCGTGGAGTGCATCCACGTGCTGGTGAGTCGGGGGTGCAGCTGCCAGCCCCTGCTGTGCTGAGGGGCAGGACTGGAGGGCAGCGAGGGTCTTGCCCCCGAGCCCTCCACCTGGCAGCTGGGACCCTTCTTCCCCCCTCCCATCCTCCACTGCCAGCTGAAAAAAGCACAAACCAGGCTAACTTCCCCAACAAGAGGCTCTTTGCGTTTGCCGATGGCTGGAAGGGCGTTCACAGGTCAACGATGCTGCGTCTCGTCGATTATCTGCAGCAGCTTCAGTCCGTGCTCCACTGGGGTTCTGGGAAGGAGCTACCTGTTTTACCTTTTTAAATGGGAAGAGTTCAGTAAAACAGACAGAAAAAAAAACGGCCACCTTCCAGTGTTGCTAATTCTGTTGTTCTATGTCCGAAATAGGATTTGGCCTGAGAAAATGCTCAGGCACTTACCAAAGAGCGGTGTGCAGTTTTTGGAGGACAAAGTACACTTCAGACATGCAGCAAACATTTGGGCTCCCACCTATGGGAAGATTCAGAGTAGAGGCTGGAGATGAGCCCTTCCCCATCCCGTCACCTGCAAAACCCTGTATTGTGGCTCAGCACTTGGCCAGGCTTTTAACTTTCCTGTCTGTTTCTACTAAAAATATCAGCAAACCAGAGCTCTGCTCTCACCACTGTGTGTACTGTGCCTGTTTGCCTTTTGTTGAGACCTCAGCAAACAATTAAGACAGAAAATATCCTTGCGTTTCTTTCTCAGCTACAGATGAGACTGTCCTGTACTGAGAAGAAGTGGTAAGAGGAGCATCAAGAGGAGTGTTAGTCAGTTTAGTGTGCGTATGTAACCTTGTATTTTACTAAACGTCCTTAGTTTTTGTTCATTTGTGTTTTCCTGCAGCTCCACACATCAGAAAAAAGCCATCTCTTCCCAGTAAACCTTCAGCTGAAGGACAGACCAGACAGATTTATCGACAGTCCAGAGATGATGACAGGTCTGAGTTGAAAATACTTCTATTCTGTTCTCATCCGGTCAGCTTGAATGATTCTAAAATCGTGGCAAAGTTTACGGGTTCAGGAGAGAGATCGCAGCTCAGATGGGCACAGCCCTTTTTTTTCTCTCAGGCACATGCAGAAATGATATTTACCCAGCCTTGCGTGCATGCAGACGTGCACAGAAACCTGGCAGACTCACACCTGCAGACATCCACTTTACACCCAGGAAAACTCAAGCCCTGTCCTTGAGAGTGTTTCTGGCCTGCCGGCAGCGCCTGGGGCAGGGCGCACGGAGGCTCGGTCCGGCAGCACAGTGGGATGTCCCAGGTCAGCAGAGGAATGCTTCCCAAGGAGATAAGGGGCGGGAAAGGAGCATGGCATCCAGGTTCCTCGTGCTGTAAAAATCGAGCATTTTTTTTTTTGTCCTGTGCTGAGAAAGAATAAAATGTGTAAACACATTTCAACCCTGGCCCACTCTCTGTCTCTGGGAAGAATGCTTGGATTCTTAAAAAAGCCCATGCTACATCAGCAAATTAAGTGAGGAAGGCAAGAAGTCAGATGAAGAGTGCACCCAAACAAGGCATTTAGATAGGACAAGCCCAGCGCAGGCAGCAGAGCCAGTGCTTGCACAACAGCCTCCTCCCCCTGCCTGGTCTGGGCTCCGTGCTTCACCTAACTACATGCTACTGCTGCATGTGGCGTCTTTGGGCTCCTTTCCCTCTCACCAGCGTCAGTAGTTTTGGTAGAAGGTACTGATCTACACTAGATGCAAGGGAGAGCTAGTTCCTTAAATATGAGATTATCTTTGGAGGATGGCTGTGGTATGTAGAGAGACATTAATGCCATCAGTTTCTGACCCAGGTTAAAAAGGTTTCCTCGTAATAAATCCCAGCATGTAAAGGAGATGTATCTTGCAAAGCACTCCACAGTGGTGGAGTAACTTTTGAAATATATGCATAGGCCAAGCATGAGGCATTATTTCCTTGCAGAAAGGAGAGGGTATCAGTGTTTTTAAGGTACAGAGGTAACCCGGGAAGAAGGGTAGGACATTTGAGCTAAGATCATGTTGATTGCAACAGAAGATTCTTAATTCTATACATGAGTATTACTGGGAGCTTGGAAGACAGCGCAGAGAGTGAAATCCACATCTCCTCCTGCAGGAAAAAGAGTTGACTTGTGTGGCCCATGTTTACATCAGTTTGAATTTGCCAGAATATTTTGAGATCCTGTGGGAGTGCTACAGCTTTCTGGCTCCTCCTTGCCTTGAGCAGATTGGTGTGGTTGAATTAGGGAGGCTTACTTGCTAGTAGAGACAGAGCTGCTAGGCCAATTATAAATGTGTATCTTTTATACTGTCCTTAATGGAATTACCGTTATTTTCCAGTGTTTCCCAATATTTATTAGCTTTTCTTGTAAACTGCATTTCCGTAGTTCACGTAAGGAATCACAGCTCATTGCTGTTGGGTGGAAAGCCAACACATGTAACTCACTGGGAGACACACAGTGCAGTGAAGTAAGCTCAGTTTTTTGTGGAGCATGGCAGAGTTCCTCAGTGCCAGTGACGCTTTGTTAGGATGAGCACAGACAGACTGTTGAAGGCTGAGGGGCTCGTTAGTTGTTTACAAAGCACTTTGAGATCCTCTTGTGAACAGAAGTGTCAAACGTGACTGTTTCTTTATTTTATGTTCTCCTGCAAACTCTCCTCTGGGGAAAAGGGTGTGAAAGCAATGTTTCCTGAATGTTTCTGTCTGTTTATCTCAGCGGATGCCCACACTCCAGTGGCAGCAGGCTTTGGGCTGGAAAGGAAATGTAACCTAGGGCACCAACTAATGAAGAGGTGAAAGCCTTGTAGGAAAATGATTTGGAAGCTGAGCTGAGCAGATCTGAAGGGAGAAATTGATGAAGAGAGCCCCTGGTCACCAGGGGGAAGGAAAGGGAATGTAAACATTGTACAAAGCATTGTAACAATCACATTTGCGTCCCAGAGTATGGAAGCAATGCGATTGCTTTGCTAACAGGATGAAGCCAGCTTTGCCAAGCAGCTTCCCATGTGGATGCTGAGAATTGGAAACATGTAGCATAAATTGACGAAAGGTTCCGAGTTTGGGTGGTGTTTGTTTTTCAAGGGGGGGAAAAAAAAGAGGAAAAGAAAGTGCTAAATTATATTGCAGTGAGAAAAAGCACCCAGTCCTTCTGGGAAATCTTCAGGATAGCAGCCAAACACTGCCTCATCTTTGCTGAACATGCAAGCACTTCTGCTATTCCACTGGATTTGGGCTGTTACTTGGATTAATATAGCCATGGGGGGTGTGTGTTAGACTGCCTAAAGCTAAGCGAAGCTATGGAAGCGTCTGGCCCAGGAGCTCACTTTTTCTGTTGTCTCTTGTGGTCTAGTGGAGGTGTACAACTGTGGGACTGGAAGTGCTGACTGCTCGCAGTGCCTGGGCAGAGAGGACCTGGGACACCGCTGTGTCTGGAGCGAGAGCAGCTCCAGCTGCAGGCTGAGCACCGAGTCCCCCCAGATCTCAGACATGTGCCCAGCTCCCGAGATTAAGAAGGTGAGACTCGAATGCAGTGTGGAGGGCAAGTGTGGCAGGGCAGGCAGTGGCTGTGCTGTCCCAGGCCAGGGGACAGATGAGGAGCCATTCTGTATCCCTGACAAAAGGCAGGGTCAAGACCAGTGCTGAATTCTTGTGCTGTTAAGTCACCCGAAAGTATATGCCAAAGACATCTCGCTAGTGACAAGATCCAATCTTCATCACGTTATTGGGAAAAACAGCAGCACAATCAAAATGTGCTAGGGGTCCTGGGGTTGGTAAAAGCAAGAAAGATTTGTAGGAACAGCTGAAGGATTCTTATCAGAAATAGCATTTAACGGTATATAGCTGAAAGGTGAACATGAGCCCTATCTCCAAACGCATGTGCTCTGCAGTTCTGCTGAGAGTAACAGTGGCAGAGGGACCTTTCAGCATTATGCATTTTGAAACAAGTTTTATTTAAATTGCAGTTGAATTAATGTTTGAGGGGGCATTTGGATCTGGAGTTCTGCTTAGATGTATGGTATGAGCCAACAAATTTGTCCCTGATGAGTAGCAAAGAAGCTAAATGGAGCAAATCTTAAAACAAGCTCACTGGGAAAGGGGAGGAGGCTGGAGTGGGAAAACAGCCCTTGCAATTTTTTCAAAATGGCCAAAGATCTGGGGTCTCTGTTCTTCAGGAGGCATGTAGTGATACCTGCTTAAAATCCACACGCTGTAACGCTATGAGGAGGGGCTGCAGGATCCCCACTGCCTGCCTATTCCCTGTTGTCATGGGAGAGAGCTGCTCCCCCATGAGCCACTCCTTCCCCAATACGTATCAAGTGTTATCTGCACCTTGCCAGAAAATAATGGAAGGAAACCACAGTTCAGGTTGCAGAGCGTCATGGCTCTGTTGCTATTTCCTTAGCAAATAGTAGATGGTAAATCTGAATCCTCTGGTATCTCGGCCATGCTCCAGGTCACAGAACCCCCCTTTTTTTTGTTGTTTTTGTCCTGAAAGACCCTGCTCTGTTCAGGACAGCCCTTAAAAATGTGGTGGCAGGGCCGTCTCTTTCCAGCACGCTGGCATCCTTCCTCTAGGTTTCTGCATCCCTGGGTTTGTCTCTCCCACCTCTGTTTGAAGCTGCTGTGTGGAGAGAAGGAATGATGTTTCACCCCAGATGTGCTTGCAGCTGGAGTAACCCCTGTCCAAGCCCTGGTAGCAAAGCCACCCACAGCGTGACCCCTCGTTTACAAAGCTGCAGCACAGGGACCCTGGTGCCAGGCATGCCGCAGGGCAGCTGTGGCATGAGCAGCAGGTTCGCCCTCGTGGGAGGCCAAGTGGGACCTTGACACAGGCACAGGGACAGCTCAGGGGCCGAAGCAAGAAGATTCTGGTGGTTCTCCTCCAACCTCTCCCTTGGTGCCAGCAGATCGAGCCACTGCGTGGGCCACTGGAGGGGGGCACCCTGCTGACCATCCGAGGGAGGAACCTGGGCCGCCGCTTCAGCGACATCCGCGGCGCTGTCAGGATAGGGAGCGTGCCCTGCGCGCCACTGCCGCACAGATATGTCGTCTCTGAGGCGTGAGTGTGGGAGAAGCTGCGGAGGGGATGGTGTGGGGTGGGATGGGACACGGTGGGGCCTTCACCCTCTCCAGCTGGCTGGCTCCTCGCCACCCGTGGGAGGGCATGGGGCACGGAGCACGAGGCATGGGGCAGGGCGGCAGCCAGGCTGGGAGCAGCCCCCGGCGCCTGCCAGTCCCCATCTGCAGCCAGGGTGCTGGGCGAAGAGCCACGGGCTCTGCCCTGCCCGGCTCTGCAGGGGCAAGGTGGCTTCTGTAGCCATGCCTGCCTGCGAACCCCCCTCCTTCTGGCCAGCAGGATCGTGTGCCAGACCGGAGAGGCTCCGGAGGTGTTTTCTGACGTGGTCACTGTTAACGTCAGCCGGGAAGGAAAGTCCAAGGAGAGATACTCGTACGTGGTGAGTAACTGCCTACTGGATGCTTCTTTGGTGACTCTCATGTTTATGTTCCTCGTAATCTTAAAAAAATCCTAGAGCCCTCAGGCCCCCATTTGGCTTAGGAAAGAGGATCTGTGAGAAAACTTGTCAGAGTCCTTGAAGAGCAGATGAAGTTTTCTCTTACCTTTAGTTACCTGAACAATGTCTAGCAAATCCAAGCCTGAGAGCGAGAAGCAGGATTGCAGCCAAGGTGTCATGGACACAATCTGCATCAAGAAACCTAGCTTCCAGTCTCAACTCTTGAAATGTTTTCTCACTTATCCTACTTGTATTTCTGCTTCTCCTGCTATAAAAAGGAGTTCATTTTTCTTCCTCTTCTTTCGCTAAAGTGCCATTATGACCCGTGAGATTTTATGTGAATCGCAGTCTCTTCTTGCTATGTAAGTTATGTACCATGAACTCACACTGTTTAGAACTGATGGTTTTTGCTGCAGAGATTGTCTTAGTTTTTGCACGAGAGTCCTGTGTAGGGATTAGACTTGAGCTAACCCCGTGTCATTATGAAAAGAAAAGCCCTTTATAGCTTTGTACTGTGCCATTGCACAGAGATGACTTTCATCTCTGTAAACCTGAAAGAAATCCATGCGGCTCTTCTCTTTCCTACAAGCACCCTCATCTCTGGCTAGACACTACTCATGAGTAGCCCCATGCATCCAGGGCCAACACAACAGGGTGGGTGCCGAGGGCATGCTGTTTACTTGGAGTCTTTGTGCTTAAGCTGTTGCTTTTTCTGGCAAAGAATAGAGTATACTGCAGTCTAGTGGCTTAAAAGAAGAGCTGAACCCCAGGAAATGACATTCGATTCCCGGTAGCTATTGTGAAGAATTTAGGACAGGATCATTGAGCTCCATCCCCCCACCCTTGTAACTGATTGCCTGGTAGGTATTTAGGTTGACACAGGCACAGCCCTGCCAGTGTTCTGTAGCAGAGCCAAGGCTGGCAGCGCACATCAAGGAGGGACCTGGTGAGGGGAAGGGCATTGCCAGGGCTGGCTCAGCACTAGTTCCTGGGAGGGTGTTTGCTTTGGTACCCATTCCCAGCTTCCAGGAGTTCCTGTTCACATCCAAAATATTTAAGAGGTCCTGCAGTGTGGAGTGGAACAAGGTAGAAACTGGGTGTGACCCAGTACAGACCTTGTGTTTGGGATTTCTGATGCATGAGTCATCAGGATGTGTGTGTTGCCTCCAGAAATGGAGTCACCACCTGCTGCAGGGCCAATTGTCCTGTTAACAAAGAGAAGGACCCAAAGAGTGGAAAAAGGCTCAACAGCTTCTTAGCATCCAAGGAAAAGCCCTCTCAGGAAACACCTGTAAAAGCACCAGCACTAAAGAAAGTAAGAAAAGCAAAAGCCATTCTCTGAATGCGAACCAAGTCTGTGCCAGCTCCTTGCAGGCTTCTGGCAAAGTCTCCCCCTTCCCAGGGAGCAGGGAGAGATGTTTCTGCTCAAGTGTCATAGCAGCAAGCTGTCTTGTGTCTGTTTATCTCAGCCTGGTCAGCGTCTTCTCAGCAAAGCTTGAAAATAGATGAGATGATGCCTTGCTCTGTGTGCATGTTGGGCGAGTGAAGCTGCGCGACATGTAGCTGCTGTCACCTTCCACACCAGGACTTCCACACTGCTTGCAAAAGAAGCAATGTTGTCAGATTTCTTGATTATCTTCTTAGATAAAATGATCTGAAGATAGAGTAGGCTCCATCACATAAGGCTGGTGTCAGTGAGACCTGAAGGTGAGCGTTAATATCAGTTAACCCGAAAAAGTTTAAGAGACTTTTGGAACAGCCTTTGCAACGAAGTACTGGTCCTTCGTAGACTAACAAATATTGTTTGTGTGCAATGTCCATCAAAGTTACTATTAGGCATATCTAGGAGAGACAGAGTTTGGCTGTAACTCCTCTGAGGAGAAGGGAGAAATGTGTTCCAGAGACTTTTCCAGGGCATTAGTAGAGAAGCTGAATTTGCCTAATAAGCTGAATTTGCAAAGGTTGCGATGGAAGCGATGAATGTGTGCAGTATACTGAGAGCAGCAGCCACTGGCTGTTACTGAGAAGAAGAGCTGGAGGGCTTTGGGAACATGAATAATCCTCTCTGTTGCTGTTGTAACTGTGCTGTTGAATACATAGGTTAGTGGCCAAGGGCAGGAGACAGCTGCCTACAGACACTCAGAGAAATACAAATTAACAAAACAAATCCTGTGGAAATGGGTAACAAACAGAAACAACAGAGAAAATGGCTGTGGAGGAATAAAAGCAGTCTGAGTGTAGGACAAGGGCAAGGATAGCTATTAATAAGCATGTTTATGCGGCTGAGATTGACAGGGAGTCATATCAGCGCCAGGCAGTGCGAAGCAGCTTACCCATGTGTACTTCAGCCAGCCTCTGGGTGATTTTGTTCTTTGCAGCTGCAGAAGGATGGGGCACAGCAGTGGGCAGGCTGCAGCTGCGCTCTGCATCTCTGCAGGTCTGGTGCCTCCAGGGTTTTGTGGTGTTTGACAGGGAATTACCAAGTCCTTTATGGAAGGGTCTTGAAGCAATTACTTGCTATGCCCTCAGTGTTCTATCCAAAATGGAGTAGGAAAGTTGCCCAGAAGACTCTCTTGGGGTGCTCTGTGTAGCGACATGAGGGCTCAGCGCTGTTAGTCATCAGAGCCTGAAGCTCATGAATCTCAGGGAGATTTCCAGGGGCTGCAAATGCAGATAACATACATGGTGATTTCTGCTGAAGATGGTGAGAGGCAAAGTAACTTCCCCCTTAGTTCCTGTTGCCTCAAGAGACTGGAGTCTGAAGCTTCCTTAAGAAGGAGTTTTATATTCAATTACCTAGACCCAGGTGTCTGTTTTCACAGATCTCAAGGCCGTCATCCAGCAGGGCTTTAGCATTAGCTTTGCATTCAGGAGGAAATGGATGTGGAAGGACAGAAACGGTGGGAGTTGTAATGAATAAGAAATTTCCCAGCCTGATGGATCTTGAGTTGCTGCCTCCCAGCTCTGGACTCTGCGCTGGAAATGTCAAGGGTATTGGTGGCATCCTGGGCGCCAGTTTGCACTCATGTCATTTATAGCCAGAATTTAGGGACTGTTGAGAGTCACAGAGTTTTTATGCAGTGTAACTCCTCAGCACTTGTGCCTCTCCCCCTGCTCTGAAACAAAGCCAGCAAAAGCTTCTGCTGTGCTGCTGTTTGAGAGCCTCGCAATACTGGATACTGAAATTTACTGCAGCAGTTCCCATGTGCACTCTGGAGTACCAATTTGTGAATTTACCAGGCTAGAAAACAACTGAGAAATTCTCCCTCTATTTTTAGCTTCCTGTGGTGCAGTCCATAGCTCCCCTGAATGGCCCGAAGGCTGGAGGAACCAGAGTGACCATCAGAGGCAGCAGGCTGGACGTTGGCTCTGAGCTCCGCATCCTTGTCAATGGCTCCAGGCAGTGCACGGACCTCAGGTGGGGATGGCTCTGTGGGCCGGCGCTCGGACCGCGCTGTGGTCAGCTAGTGATAAGAGCTGAAGCATCAGACAGATGACGTCCCCAGCAGAGCCGGGTTGTGGGTGGCAGGTGGTGGGCACTGCATGCTGCCTCTGGCCTCGGAGCTAGCTCAGCATCCCAATCACCCCTTGCCTGCCACCCTCTCCATCCCAGCACCCCGCCAGCCCCATGTCCGTGGGGCAGAGGCGCAGAGCTGCAGTGGGGCGGGGCGAGTGTCCCTGGCAAAGCGCCTGTGTTGGTGTTGCTGCGACGTGGTGGCTGTGGCCAGCAGCAAAGTGGTTCTCATGCCAGATTTGTAGTGCTGCTGGGCCTCTTAGGTGGTTTGGGATCAGGTTTGAAACCCTGGGAGTGAAGCCGACACAGGCTTTTCTGAAGGGGAGGCTTTTTTCCCATGTCTGGAGGTAGAAGTCACCTGCCCAGCCAGGGTCCTGCTTCTGCCACAGCGCTCTGGTGGGAAGACAGCCCTCCTCATACAGGCTCCTGTGCTGTCCGTGTGGAGAAGTAGGAGCCTGCCCTTTTCTGTTGACTATATGGGAAATCAGTCTGGCAGCCTGGAATAGTGTATGATTAGAAGTGTCCATTTGTGGGGAATATAACTGGTGGGCAGTTGGCATGTGACTTGACACTCTGTGCCTGTCTGCCGACCACCTCGCTTCCAGGGGAGCTCAGGTTGGTGGTGCCTGGCTCCCCCGCTCTGCAGCGTGCCCTGCCTTTCCCTGTGCAGCCGCAATGACAGCACCATCACCTGCACCATGCCATCTGCCGAGCTCACCACGGCTGTGAGAGTCTGCGTCCAGTTTGAGAACAGGTCTTGTGCCAGCTACAACATCACATTCAAGTATGAGAAGAACCCGATTATAACCGACATCAACCCCAAAAAGAGCCAGATCAGGTGAGATCTCCCCTCCAGCAGAGGCAGCCAAGTCTGCCATTGGTGTCCATCCTTTCATGGCTCTTGTTGAAATCAGCCTCTTAATTTTGCTGGATGCAATGTGAACATTGTGGTATCATCAAAGTGCAGAGCTAAGCGGAGTATCCTGATGTTGCCCACTGCAGGCAATGTGAGCTCTCTCTGTGTTTCAAGCCACCCAGACACAGAGTGGCTTCTGAGCAAACGTTATGTCCAGAGCCCCAGCAGTATTAAAATGCAGCCGGGAGGCAGGGTGTGCAATCTGGGCCCTGTGACGTGCTGTTGCAGCATCACAACTTCCATTTCAGAGCAGGCTTCTGTCTGCATCTACCTGCAAAGGGGAGGGTTGGCTCCAGGCTGGGAGGAGGGTCTTGCAGGCAGGAAGGGGCTTTCTCAGCCCTGGGGCCTGACCCATTGCCTCGCAGACAGGTATGAAAGGGGCACTGCAGGGCACCCAGCTCTGGAGTAGAAGAGGTCTCTTACGCCAAGACTGGCTGTAGCTTGTTTCAGTGCATATGGGACATGGAAAAAAAGTCAGCCTTGATAACTGTGCTGTCTGCACCTGGTAGGTGCTTTAGGGAGTTTCAGATGGGGGCTGTATGAAACCCCAAAGATTTTTCTTGGCAATAAAACTGCTGAAGGATAAGCTGAGATTTGTTATTTTGGTATTGAGCATTCCCTGAGGCCACCGTATTTCATTTTTAAAGCGTGTTGCTTTTAATTTCACATTTCTCCATGGAGCTCTCAGGCTCCTGTTCCTTTGGTGAAATCCCACCTTCCTCAGCTGTGGAGCCTGGCAAACCTAAGGCTGACCAAGAAATCTGAGAATCCAGCGCTGGTGCCTCCAGGACAGCAGTGAAGGCAGCACGCTCAGGGCGCGAGCATGCAGCAGACTCCAATGATCTGCTCCCCTTGGAGCAAAGCTGTGTCTCGGCATTCCCAAATGCAGAGCCAAAGATGCAGGCTGTGGGAAGGTTAATAACAAGGCACAGCCGTGACTCAGCCAACCTCAGCTCCCAGCCGGCTTGCAAACTATGCTGAGTGGCAAGAGCAGTATCTAAACGCAGAGACAGTGGAAGAATGTCACTGCCCACAGTCAAAAGGGAAACCACCAGGGTATTTCTCCATCACCTTAGTCTGCTTTGTTAATATTTACATCAGTCTCCAAATTTCAGACCACTGAGAGACAGCAGCCTCTCTCTTCAGACTGCCTGGTCACTGATGTGTTCTGACTGCTCTGTTGTGTTGCTGGGGCACTGACTCCAAAAGGTCAATAGCTGTGTAAAAATGCAGCTGGATCTGATATAAATTAGATTTATCTTAACGTTGCTAAAATGATCTGTGCAAGCAAAGTTTAAAACAGAACAGAAGTTGTAAACTAGTTTGCAGGTGTGACAGGCACTTAGTTAGAAACTTAGTTAGAAACATGGTAGTATCTACAGCACTGGAAGAGATTTCTTAGGGCCTTGGACCCAAACTCATTGAATATAGTGTGTTCTTGAGATAATAGGGTCTGTAAGTCCTGGCTATTCCCTGACAGATACTTTAAATGTTGAACATGATACCAAGGAAGGGGAAGGTAAATTCAGGGGATAGCTTCTTGTTGTGATTTAACCTGGCAGGCAGCTCAGCACCACACTTTCCCGCTCAGTTTGCTTACTCCACCACAGCAGGATGGGGGAGAGAATTGGGAAGAAAAAGGTAAAACTCAGGGGCTGAGATAATGACAGTTTAATAGGACAGAAAAGAAGGGATAAAATAGTAATAATAATAATAATAACATACAAAACAAGTGATACACAATCACCACCTGCTGACCAGTGCCCAGCCAGTCCCTGAGCCCCCCCAGCCACCTCCCCAGTTTGTAGTTCAGCATGACGCCGCATGGTGTGGAATGTCCCTTTGGCCAGTTTGGGTGAGCTGTCCGGGCTGTCCCCTCCCAGCCTCCATGCTGGCAAGGCAGTACGAGAAGCTGAAAAGTCCTTGACTTAGTGCAAGCACTGCTCTGCAACAACTAAACCATCAGTGTGTTATCAGCATCATTCTCATCCTAAATCCCAAACACAGCGACATGCCAGTTACTGTGAATAAAATTATCTCTATCCCAGCCAAAACCAGGATACTTCTGCTGTCCAGTGCCGAAGAGCTGTTGCTTGCTCTCCACCCCTTGTTTTGCCTAGCAGTCTTGTGTGTAGCAAGTCCTTCTGTTACTGTCACTAACTGGCTACACGTTGAGGCCCATATTTCACATTCCCCAGGCAGCAGAACCGAAACACAAAACAATTGTCACATTTTGATCTAAATCAGCAGTGACTGGGAGATGCAGGAGCCATGTCAACCTCACAGGGGTCTCTTCTCTCCCCAGGACTTAAGAGTTCTCTGTGGGTCACTGTGGGGCAGGGACAGGGAATATCCCCTTGCTCTTTGCCTTGTCAGAGGTTAACCTCTTACACCACTGGTGGCCCGGGCAATGTGCTTGTACCCTGGGCACACAGAGGCAGCCTGCTCCTCTGGGCAAGGGGAGCAGAGGGAACAGTCTGCTTCTGGAAGAGATTGCCCCTTTCCATGAGGACAGCTTCTCCTCCTTCCTTCCCTCCTATCTCAGCAGCAGTGTAGATGCTTGTGGCAAGTAAGAGGAGGTCTTTGACCGTTGGGTTACATTTTCTGCTCAGACAGCTGGGAAACATCCCTGGGAAAATGACAGGCAGTGAGACCCAACCGTTATACCTCAATGCTGTGTGCTGGCATCAAGAGCACCTCCTCTGCAATCACCCTCTCTTTTTTCCCTTGTTTTCAAAGCGGGGGCAGGATCATCACCCTGGAAGGAAGAGGCTTTGAGCTCGTCCAGAACGTGTCCATGGTGGTCCGTGGCATTGGCAGAGAGCAAACGGTGGGTGCCCTGCTCTATGTCACCCAGTATCTGTGAGCAGGGATGCATGCCCTGTGCCCAGAGACATTTCGGGTATGCAGATGAGCCTTAGTCCATGCTGCAGATTGTGCTGGGAGCAAGTATGAAAATGTTATGATCCTTAGCTCAGCAGAGTGACAGGCCTAATTTATGCCCACACAGTAATTATTGTTATCAACCATGTCCTTGGTGCTCTCAGTGTGCTTGATGCTGAGTGGTGCCTGGGTGGGTGAGGGCACTCAGGATGCCTTTTTTGATGGACGTACTCTCACGTGCTTTCAGAGCTGTAAGGTTCACACCGACACTGTGATCACCTGCCCCTCTCCTGCCGCCTCCAACATCACTGCAGGGAGCAAGCCTGCACCCATCGATTTCTATCTCAATGGTCGCCTCTACACAGACGACCGCCCAGCTCTGGATGAAGAGATGTACCCAGAGGAGGCCCTGCACATCAGCAAGTTCAGCCTGGAGTACTATGCTGACCCCCAGTTCTTCACAGCCAAGAAGGAGAAGTGGATCAAGCACCACCCCGGCGAGCCCTTGACGCTGGTTATACACGTAAGGGAGTGGTATTTACAGCTCTGCTTCTTCAGGGCTGTTGCTGTTCCTCACTGGGAAGCTTTTCAGCCAAATGGAGGACTAGTACAGCGTCTGTCCACAGCCCCAGTAAAGGTGGCAGACAAGGATGGGAGAGGCAGGAGTTGTGCTCAGGCATTCGCCTGCCATGCCTGCCTCCTGTTCACCAGGAGATGCAGCCTGTCCGGCGATGCTCTTTGAGGCATCACAACAGAGAGCTGCGCTTGAAGGACGTAATAGCAAGCAGCTAAATAAAATGCTAGATATGTGAAAAAGAACAATAATGCACTGGCGTGAAATCAGGCAGGTACTCCAGAAGGTCCTGACAATAGGTATTTATTCCTGCAGAAGCAAGTAATGCATTCTTCTCTTTTGGCTGCTGATATCAGCTCAATTAACAAGGAAGTCAGGGTACAGCAATTCAGAGTGGCTTGTACAATGTGCAGCACTAATTCAAAGGCCATTGTTCACTGCAGGATATCCTCACTGGTTGCAACGTGCTTCAGAAGCACACTCCCCCCACACTCCTCAGGCCCTGCAGTCACATCCCCTTGCTGTCTCCTCTGTTGTACATCCTTCCCCCTTCCAGGTGGATGCTCAGATCCTTATCTGCAGAGCTCAGCCAGGGCAGATCAAAAGCAGATTTTCCCAGGTTCCAAGAGGGGCTTGTTTGTCCCATGCACCATGCTGAGTGTGGAATGGGAAACAGGAAAATGGGGAATGGCTTAGTTCTGGGTTTCCTATGGAGTGCTGGAAAAATGTTCTCGGAGAGGGAGAGTGTTCCCAAGCCTGAAAAACAGCAGGGAACAGAAAGAAAAGCAGGAAAACCCACTGCAATTCCAACTGCTACTCTGGAGATTGTCATCCTGATTTTATTTTTGTCTTTAGAAAGAGCCTGACAACCTGGGCCTGGAAAGCAATGAGTACCAAGTGAAAATTGGTCTTATCTCATGCGAGATCCAGATTGTTTCAGACAAAGTCATTCACTGCTCTGTAAACGAGTCCTTGAGCACCTCAGAAAGACAGCTACCAGTGACGGTAAGTGCCAGAAGCCTTCAGGCTGTGCGTGCCGGGCAGAAGGGCTGCATGCCCTGCATGCCAGGGAGTCGGTCGTGAAGCTGGACAGAGCTGCTCACAGGCAGCCTGGCAGAAAGCCACATGGACGGAAACGGAAGGATGGACAAAACGCGCTGTGCTTGCAGTTGTCTCAAGGCTTTCTTGTGTGGTGGGATGTAGGGCATGCTGAAGCTGCCCCGAGTCATGGAGGATGGCCGCCATGCTCCCAGCCATTGGTCACGAGCAGTTGAACATTGAATTAATTTTGCTGTAATCTGTGAGCAGGAGATCTCCTTAGCTCTTGTAAGGCACTGTAAAATCCCAGGCATGTGATTTTTTGTCACTTGCAGTAATTTTCTTTCTGGCTCTTGTGAGATGAGTTTGGGGTTTTCCACACAGTTTTCAGTCATCAGGCCTCCTATTGCAAGCATAAGAGCTACAAGTGGAAATGAAGACCTGAACCTTACTGCTCTGCAAAAAACCACTGGAGACGGGTGCCTGTGGTGAGCATGGGAGGAGTTCCCAGGCCTGGGAAGTTTCAGGTTTCTTCCCAGGGTCACCGTTACATCACTGCAGAGAGCTTGGTATTCAGGGCTGTCACTTGTCTTTAAGTGTCTGCAAAACTCCCAATACCTTGTTACGGTCTTTTTTCCATAGAGGGCTTGATTTCCTGCTCTTCTTTCCCTCAGTTTCTTTCATTTGTATGCAGCCCACTGCCATACAGGGATGTGGTTACAGCTCTTCATACTCAGAGAGAAAATGCCTCCATCTCCATGGTCTGGGAACCTGCAACCTCTCTCAGCTGAGTTTGTCCCTTTGATGGGTTAATATCCAGTGAGCAGAAGCTCATGGTGTGGGCAGGGGGAGGATGAGTGCAGAGGGATTTGGGGCATCTGTGGACTTGCACTGCCCAGAAGGTGAGCACAATGATGTAGCACCAGCTTGCTCGTGGGGTTATGCAGCATGCTGGTTGTGGTCTGTTGTATGTGAAATTCTATTGCAAACTGGCAACATGGAAATGCAGAAGTAGCAGGATTTCCTAAGACATTTGAATGGAAATTTTAAATAGGGTAATTTTGGCTTTTAGTGGGAACTGAGAAACAGAGAAATCCCCTTGGGGAACAAAGGGAATTTATGAGTTTGCTAGTTTGGGGTTTGACATAAATCATTCAGGGTAATGCCCCAGTAGATCCTTAGGAAGCAGGAGAATGATACCCAGCACCAAAGTATTGCATAGCTGTTAAGAGTGTACCAACAGTAAGAGTGCAGCTAAATAATCAGCTTGCATTCATCTCTGTGTGCACTTACTAAACCTTCATATGTGGTTTGAGTTATTGCCTGCTGGCCGTTTCGTAGGCAACAGCTGCCTTTATAACATACTTTTAATAGCTTTGGTAGCACGGGGCCAGATTTGCTCAATGGTCCCTACCTGATCTGCATCGCTGACAGTTATCGGAGCCTGCAGAACTCCCACCGGCTCACTGGCTGATGCAAATTCTTCTGGTGAGCTGAAATGCCTGCTGTGACTGCCCAGACTTTGTTGTAGAGCTCACATCTGCAGTGAGGGAAAACAGCCCTTCAGAGCATGTCCCGCTGTTGATCTCAGTTCCAGCCATGGTCCTGAGGGTGCCCGTTCCGTGGCCATGCTCTTGGGCCCTGACAGTGCTCACAGGTCGCACAGGCAGCAGGAGCTGTGTGGGGTGAAGCAGTGGTGCTGAGGAAGGGGCTTGTGCTTCAGGGGCTGCTGGGTAGCTCTCCTGGAGGGTGCTGGCAGGATGGGGCTCGGTTCCAGGCTGGCTTAGTCCTGGTGTTGCCCGTGTCTGTCCTGCCCAGCGCTGGCTGCCCCCACTGCAGCCCGGCTGATCTCTGCACCCACCCTGTGGTGGCCACAGGAAGTGTTGCCATTTAACCTCCAGCCTAATTAATTCCACTTACAAAAATTGTATTGAATAGACTGTCCAAATAAATAAGAGAAGGTTGCTGAGGCCTTCAACCCCGTTTTTTGTTCATGACCAAACCATTTAGACACAAACTTAAACAGCAAGCATGGGATTTCTCTTCTGGCAAACATGAAAGGTTGAGTTATTGGAAATAAATGGCTCTAAAGGTAGGCAGGACTTGCCATGCTGCAGCATTTCAGATGAAAACAAGTGAAGCCCTCGAGGCTGGGGTGCTGTGCACAAAACCTGCAGGCACTCGTGGCTCCATCTCTCACCCCAGCACCTGGGCCCTGCCTGGGCATCGAGCGCAGCGTGGCGGCAGCACCCTCGCAAGGGCCGTCCTTTCTCTGCCACCTGCGCAGGGACCGGCACCGTGTCTCACACCATGGATGTGGTGGGATGCCCTGCCTGTGGCACTGCGTGGGCTGGGGTGCTGAGAGCTGTCTGCAGTGTAACCATAATGTACACCTGTCCTGGAGATGCTCCGTGACACAGATGTAGCTGTAAGATCATTCCATCTCTTCCCTACTTTCTCCTCCCTTCTTTCAATATTTTGTTCAAGTTTCTCTCACTTCCCATTTCTTTAGGGAAGTGAAACACATTTCCAGAAGCGAAAGATTTGTAGTATCATGAGTTTTCCTTATCAGATGATGCTGTTGAACCTTTTCATCCCAGAAGTGTAGAGAACCCTTTATAAACAGCGATGAGAAGACTTGCCAACCTGCCTGTGATGTGTGCTGGCCTCTTCCCTTATGGTGGTCAGGAGACCAAAGCCCTAAGATTGAGTGGTTTGTGCTTGGTGCCACAAGCAGCGTGGACTGGGAGCAGAGCCAGCTCATCCACTGCTTTAACCACAAGATCATTACTTGTCTCTAGTCGCATTATTATTTATTTTTGTTCCCTTACCTTATTTGTATTTCAAAAACTTTCAAGTTTCTTTACTCTCCTTTTCTTGAGCAGCAGCCATTCTGCTTTTGGAGGAGAAGGAGTGTGCAGCTGGGACTAAAAGGCTATTCTGGGGCATAACAAAGTTGGGTGATTAGTGAAAGTGGTTTTCTATAACAACTATGGCAAATACTGTATGCTACCATCAGCTAGGACGTGTATGCTACGTTCTCTAGGACAGGGTTGCCTTGTGCTCTGGGCTGGGTATGGTGGGGCCGTGATGTGAGATGGAGCCTAGAGCTCTGCCCTCAAAGCCCGGCAGTGGGCTGTGGTCCTCTTCCAGGACTTACAGGAAGAGACTTGGGCTGCTTTGACACACACAAAGTCCCCATGGGCTGGCAGTGAAAGGCACAGCCTGGCCTCCCTGAGAAGCCCAGTGGGCTGAGCCAGCAGGGCCAGCATGTCCTTGGGTGAAGGTCTGCTGAGCGCTGCCCTGGAGCCTTCCTTGCTTGACCTCTGAGCCCTTTGGTAACGTGCTGCTCAGCTCTTGCTTCTCCTCCCTCTCCAGATCCAAGTTGGAAAGTTCAACTACACAATTGCAATGCTGCACCTCGGGGGAGGAGAGACTGCAATCATCGTCTCCATTGTCATCTGCAGCATCTTGCTGGTTCTCTCCGTCGTAGGTAAGGGAACAGGATGATGTGTTTCTAGGCTACGTTGAGATTTTTTCTCTGTGCACATGGAGAGGTGGAGATTGCTTGCTCATATGTTAGGAAACCTCTAAGTGCTGCAATTGAGCAGCATCTGAAACTGGTCTGGATGCAGCCAGTAGCCGTTCTTCTTTGTGTGGGACCAAGCCAGCACCCAGGATCAAAGCTTCCTGCAGTGTGGAGCTTTTGCTGGGTGAATCGTTAGTTTAACTCTTTCACTTGAGGCTGTGGTGTTTATAAATAACTTTACTCTTTTTCCCCAAACACTTCTTAATAGTATTGAGTAGCTACTATAACACAAAATAAAGAAGGGTGTGAGAAACTGATCTTGGACTCTTAACAGCATGAATAGGACTCACTCACCGGCGTGGCTGTCATAGAGCAGAGGTCCATCTGACCCATCAGTAACAGACAGTGCCAGATGCCTGACAAAGAGTATAAAAAACAGAGCAAGCAGCCTTAGCTGCAGATCTGGAGCGGACATAACAGTCTGCTAACCTCACTGGAAGCTGCACAGTGCACCTGTGTCCTTTGGCTAGGGTATTTTTTCATCATGTGCCCAGAATAACTGTGCAGCCAGAAACCCATCATTTCACAGCAAATTAGGTGTTTCTAATAGGGATTTGATTTATTTTTAATAAAAGTTATAATGCACACTACTTGTTAAATGCACTACTAGTCATTACAAACATATTTCTGAAGGTATGGGAAGAATGTGAGACATGAACACTGTAATACAGGTGGTAAGCCTCCTAAAATCAATATTCATTAATGAGCTGGACTACATTAATATGCAATTGATCTGAATATAGACAGCCCAGAAATAAATTGAAGATGTCCGTGACAGCATGATCGTTGAAGTCCAGCTGGTTTTACTTATTTACAGATAATCAACAGCTGCCTAATCAGCACCAGTTTTGTTGTATGTGTTAAACCAACACTGAGTTCAGCTTTCTGCACCCACGTTAACAGAGGACCACTCTGGTCCAGCTTCATCCTAGTCCAAGAGGCTTGTTCCTTTCCTCTCTTCCAGCTCTCTTTGTGTTTTGTACGAAGAGCCGCAGAGCAGAGCGCTACTGGCAGAAAACCCTGCTCCAGATGGAGGAGATGGAGTCACAGATCCGGGAGGAAATTCGCAAAGGTAAGTCACCACTCTTGGGCACCATGGAGGAGCCAGGACTGGGAGGGAGATGTCAGAATAGCAGGGCTGAAGACATTCACCGCCTTCTTTGTAGGAATTTATAGAATTACTTATAGAAGAGCTTCTGTCATTGCCTTTCTGCTTCAGCAGGACTTGTGAATGAGGCTCAGTGGCTGGAAGTGTGGCTCTGCCGGTCTTGCTGCCTGACTTGGGCAAGCCACTTATCTCCAGTGCCACTGATTTCCCTGTCTCAGGGTTAGCGGCTCTCAGGCACATTGGAGGGTTGCTTGCAGGTCACACAAATTTTTAGTGTGCTTTATGATTAGATGCAACAAAACCGGCAACACGTTCCTGCTAGAGCAATGTGAGAAGTAAGGCAAGCATCTGCATTTGTTGTCTGCTAAGTACATGCTTCTGCCATGAGCACTGAAATCCTTCTGCAGAAGCAGACTTCAGGGCTGGTCTCCGGGAGGCAGGGGAAATTTTCTCTCTGTGCGTGCTGCAGGATGTGATGTATAGCACTGACAGGTAAACCCTGAAAATAATCTGCTCCACAAGAAAACCCTGCTTCAGCCCACTCAAGGGAGAAGGCTCAAGAAGGCAGAAGAGACAAGCAATGCTTTTTAGTGCCAGCCTGCCTTCTCTCTGTCTCGGCTGGTAGATTACCAGAGCTCTTACCATCTGCGGGTCTCTTTGCCTAAGGTTTTGCTGAGCTGCAGACAGACATGACAGACCTGACCAAGGAGCTGAACCGCAGCCAAGGGATCCCGTTCCTAGAGTACAAGCACTTTGTCACTCGGACCTTCTTTCCCAAAGTAAGGCAATACCACATTTCACAGGCACCTAATCACACCCAATTTCTTCCTAACCAGAACAGGGCCCTCTGCCAGAGTTATTACAGTGTAACAAAATCATTCCACTGTTAAATATGTAGTTGTCATGTATTTCAGCCCTAATTATTGTCAAAAGTGGAGCCACAGCTCCCGGGGTGTGAAGTAAGGTCAGACTTGCTCAGCACATGACCGGAGCCTGGCAGAGCTAGAAGGCAGACGAGGCATGGGTCTGGGAGCTGTGCTAGCTCACCGGTTTGGTGCCACTGGGTGCCCTCGTCTGGAAGTGGCATCTCTCACATGAGGAGACAGTGCTGGGGACACTCCTTTCTCCTCAGCGGCTCCAGTTGTACCCTGCTGTCTGTTGGGAGGAATCTGAGGGCGTCTCCCGTCAGTGCTCTGAGAAAGGTGGCTTTTTGTTCCACACAGCTTGCCAGCGAGAACTTCCAGCTGCGCTGCCAGTTCTCAGAGCTCATTAGATGTCTCTGTCTCTCCTTCTGGCTCCTCTCTGCCAGTGACTGGGCTTACAGTGCCCCCAGTAAGATGCCCCTTGGGCATGCAGGCTGGGTCTGTCTGCCCACAGCCCTCCTCCAGGCAGCGCCAGACGTGACAGTGCCATAATTCCCGTCACCAGATGCTCCGCCGCGTTGCTGTGTGCTGCTAACCGCTGCTGTATTTCACCCCTGAGGCTGGTGCGTTTCGGTGGTGAGGAGTGAGAGGATGATTTATGACTGCAGAGTGTTTCATTAGTAGTTATTACTCAGGTTTTTAAGTTATCCAGTCTCTATATATCTGCACACTAGGCTCTCTAAGATTCAGGCTGCTATATGAATGTAAGAGATTTAAACATTTTTCCCATCTGTTTCAAAAGTTACATATGTTAAGACATCCAGTACTTCTCTATTTTGACTTACTCTCCTATTATGCTTTCTCTTCTGGGATTTTCTAGCTGTCACATAAGTCTATTTGCAGTCTCCCTACCCTAACAGCCTTGTGTCTGCTCAGACATCTGCCTCCCCCCAACTCTTGTAGTGTTTGCTCATTCAAGAGGCTCTTGCAAAGTGTTTAAAGGCTTCATAAACCATTCCAATGCATTTCTTCATAATGGGTGGTCTTCAGTCCCGATGACATTTCTCTCCACCTCATTCCCTTGTGGTGTGCAGCACACGAGGAGGTCTCTGGCCTGGCTCAGCTGCCCTCTGCTAACTCTGTGTTTGGTTGCAGTGTTCCTCGCTGTATGAGGAGTGCTACATTCTGCCTTCCCAGCAGCTCAGCTCCCAGGTGGGGTCCCAGGTCCAAGAAACTCATCCGCTCCTGGTGGGGGAATGGAAAGTGAGTAACCCACTAACAAAACAAATGTTCTTGAGTGTTTGCTAACCATACTCACATGTGTTGACAGTACCATGCATTCTCTTGTGGTGTGTGGAAAATGCTCGATCACTCAAAACAATTAACACATACCAGCATTGGATCAGCTTTTACTGATTGGAGAAGATAGATCTGTGAAATTCTGCTCTCACATGAAGAAGCTCTGCCCAAAGATCCTCCCCAGCTTCACTGTGGGCTTTCTTCCCAGGTGTACCATATTGTATGTCACTTCAGTTCTGTACACAGTTCATCATAAATGAGATTAGTCCCACATGGGGACTCAGTAAAAGCCATTATCCCATAGCTGGGTTTCGTGTGAACAAGAAATCATGAATGGAAGAATCAGAGTGTCTTTAGGTTGGAAGGGACATCTGCTTAAAGCAGCTCCAACTAGATCAGGTTGCTGACGGCCTTGTCCAGCTGAGTGTGAAACACCTTCAAGGATGGAAATCCCACAGCCTCTTGGGGCTCCGGTTTCAGTGCCAGATAGCCTTAAAGGTGAAAACTTTCTTCCTAATATGTAATCAATGTCCCGTGCTCTATCTGGTGTCCCTCGCCTCTCATCCTATCATTGTACCTACACACAAGAGCATGGCTCTGTCTTATTTACCCTCCCATGGTGCAGTTGAAGGCCAAAGTAAGTTATCCCCTTCACCACCTCTTCTTAAGGCTGAACAACCCCAGGTCTCTCTGCCTCTCCTTGTACACTGTGTGCAACAGCCCCCTAATTGTTTTGGCAGCCCTCTGATGCACTTGCTCTGTTTTGTCAATGTCCATCTCAAAGGGAGGGGGCAAAACTGGGGACACTACTCCAGATGGTCTCACAAGTGCTGAACAGAGAGGAACAGTCACTGCCACTGGCCTGGTGGCCATGCTGCTTCTGATGCAGCCCAGATGCAGTTGTGCCTTCACCACAGAAGCGTGCTGTTGGCTAGTACAAGCAGAGGTAGTACAGGGGTCTCAGCACAGTACCTCTCTGCTCAGCAGGGACATCCTTGCAGTCAGGTAGGATGAAGGCTGGGAGAAAACAACAAGCAGTGTTTTTCTCACGCTGTTTTCTAATTTTTCTCCTTAGATCCCTGAAAACTGCAGACCCAATATGGAAGAAGGAATATCACTGTTCTCCACCTTGCTCAACAACAAGCACTTTCTCATTGTTTTTGTCCACGCTCTTGAGCAACAGAAGGACTTTGCTGTTAGAGACAGGTATGAGCTTCAGAAGACCACATGAAGAGCCACGCAGGCAGCCAGCCTGCCTGAAGGGGTATGCATGCCCTGCAGGAGGCTGGTGCTAGAGCCTTAGTAGACTTGACTGCTGCCTCATGGTCTCTGCTCTGAAAGTTAGCTGTATGGCTCCTGCTTTGCCCCATGAGGTTGCTGAGGAGGGAGCTGTTGAGCATGTCACCTGTCCTACATGGACATTTTCCTGTAGACCTGTGGCTTTTAGCCTCTGATCATTTAGGCTAAATTTGAACCAAAGACCTGGGCAAGACAGATTGATCCCTAAACCGTAAGTGATCCAGCCCCTGCCTAGAGACATGCATTTCACCTGAAGGTTGACTTACACTGAGATCCCACTTTTCTATTAGAAATGAATGGCCATAAACCTTCTCCATTATTCTGAAGAGCACCAAGAGGTGCAATGTGTGGCCTGCTTGTGCAGTGTGTGTGTCCTTGAACAGCTGGCTTACCAGTAAGTGTGTGCAGGCTGACCTGAGGTCCTGCAGCATTGAAAGAGGCTTTGAAGTTTAACACCATTGAGAGAGCTCATGAAAATTATCAGAAACACTGCCTTTGTGTTATTTTTTTTTAATGATAGTTGTCAACTTAGTCTTCTTGTGTCAGTGCTTAAGTCATACACAATTCTGTTCCTCAGGTGTAACTTGGCCTCTCTGCTTACTATTGCGCTGCATGGGAAACTGGAATATTACACTAGCATCATGAAGGACCTCCTGGTGGATCTAATTGATGCTTCAGCTTCCAAAAACCCCAAGCTGATGCTGAGGAGAACTGAATCTGTAGTGGAGAAGATGCTCACCAACTGGATGTCCATCTGCATGTACAGCTATCTCAGAGTAAGATAAACAGATCAGTGCTGTTGTAGGTGCAGGTTTGGCATGGCATGCAGGGGTAACAAGGGACATGTGAGTCAGCTGAGGACCTAAATACTCGCCAGTTTTGCCAGTTGCCTTGTCACTAATGGTTGACAAACTTTAACGGATTGAAAGGTTCAAGTGTGAAAAAGCAACTGTGAGTTCGGTTGCTTCTCCATTTCTGCCTGGTAATTTGTTGTGATCAGACTTCATGGCAGGCTTCCTGGTGTGGCCTGCCTTTTGTAAGGCAAGAGTACTAGCTACCATTTGTTACCATGCTTGAGAAGAGATTCACAGGGGAATTGAAAAATAACCACAATGGCTCGAGGTTTTGGGAACTGTTCCAATTATTTGTTGTTTTCCCTGACCAGCTCACATAGCCTTACTGATGGTCGCCAGCTAGTTCAGTATTTTGTCTCGAGTGCAAGAGCCCAGGAGGGGATTGTGGTGCAGGGGCAGGAAGGCTGCTGAGCTGCCAGTGCCCACTTGTGTGTGGTGCTCCTCGCTCTGGACATGTCCTCGTGGTTCCACGCTGCCCAGACAAGTCTTATCAGGAGATGGGGAATGTCTGTCCCAAAAGCCTGACTATCTTCCTACAGTAACCAAAAAGGAATATATTTGGCATCTCAGAGCATCTCCATCTGCTGAGTGCTTTATGTCCAATGCTTGCCAGTTCTGGTTGGAATTTCCCAGAAGAATTGAGCAATAACATAATTGATTCCACAGCAGCTAATTGGAGGACACCCCATTATATCCA
Organism: Oxyura jamaicensis; assembly: GCF_011077185.1. Lineage (NCBI taxonomy): Eukaryota > Metazoa > Chordata > Aves > Anseriformes > Anatidae > Oxyura > Oxyura jamaicensis. The sequence goes on along the minus strand of NC_048904.1, from coordinate 21,562,945 downwards.
CAGGGGAAAGCCTAGAAAAGGCCTTTTGAAAAATCTCTTTTGCAAAGTGTTTGCTATAGCCACAGAAGCAATATCTCATTGTCTTTATACATATCATGTCTTCTGAACCCAGCTGATGATCACTTTTTGTTCTAAAGCTTGTGGCTTTGTAGTTCTTAATCTTTCATTTTAGCTCACATAATTATGCACCATAATGAAAGAAAAGTCACGAGAATGAAAAGGGATGGCTGTGCTGATGGAGCAAGGCTTTCCAGACTGTCAGAGAAGAAAAAAGTGAATTAGTGAATTTTTTTTAATCTTTAGTTTTTGTGCCTGTAGTTTAACCACTGGGGAGAAAAAGTGCTGATCTCTCCTTTTTGGAGAGTGGAGCCCACATGTGAGGCATCTGATCCAGCTCCAGTTCTGCTAAAAATGGACATTGTGCAAGAAGGCTTTCTCAGGGGAAAAAAAAATAAAGAGGGAAGAAAGTCAGATCTTGTCACATGGGCCTGAGGAAGCGGGCACATTACAGAGCTAATTCATGGTGACGCAGCTCCTGAGCGCCTGTGCCACCACTCCCGTGGCACCTGGCGAGGAGGTGGCCACAGCAGCAGGCCTGTCTGGGTGCCCGCCGCAGGGCCGGGGCTGGGGCTGGGGCTGCCCGTGCAGAGCAGCGCTGGTGCCCGCCGTCAGCTGAACCGACCCGGCTGCCTGCCTGCCACGGGCCTCAGGGCGGCACGGGCAGGCCTCAGGGTGGTACGGGCAGGCTGTCAGTGCAGTGCAGCCAGGGCCGGGGTGGTGGCATGCCACAGGCTGTGCTGCTGGACTCACTCACCCGTGTCCAGCCTGCTCCAGCTGGGGCCAGCACCCAGTGCTGGGCTCTGTGCCCCTCCTCGCTTCGCGCGCTCAGCCTGATGCCACAGCAGTCAGGACCATTGCTGCCCCCCCGACGCAGCCTGTTCCCCATTTCTGAATGGCAAACATTCACCGTAAGAGAGCACAGTGAAGATTTGATTTCCAAGAGACTTGTCCATCACAGGCTCTGCAGTGGAGGTGGGGAGCCCAGCTGGAGGAGAAGCTGCTGCCTGCTGACATGGGAAGAAGGGGATGGATGAGACAGAAATGTCTGGAGAGGCCTCTGTCCCTCCCTGGAGGAGAGGGCTGTGCACAGGGATGGAGGTGTCCCAGTCCAGGGGCAGCAGCCTGAGTAGAGCCAGAGCCTTCCCCGCTGCAAAACCAAGTGTGGAGCCTCTAAAGCACCTCCTTGCATGAGCTGCTTTTAGCTCAAGGCAGCTATTTAAATATTAGTGATAGTTGAACTCTCCCATGTGCCTTGTGTCCTTCCAGATCAAACTCTGTTGCCCTCAGAGAGGCATTCCTTGGTTAAAAAAAGAGGCTGCCCGCCTGCCTGCAGCACTGGGCTCTCAGACATGTGACAATGGGTCTGGTTCTCATTCCTGAATTATCCCCATTAATCACAACGTCTATTTGAAACAGCTGCTGCAAAGGTCCCTGCCGTTGTTCAGTGGAAAAATTCCAAGTGCTTGTATTTTCCCTTGTAAGTCAACTCTACATGCTCGAAACATTTGTTTCGTATTAATGCTCTGCCTAACAGTCCATCCATTTGTGTTTTGGGGGAAAATGCTTTGAAGGAGCTGTCTTCAACTGGGAAGAAGTGGCAGGCCACAGTCACTCGTGGTTAAACATATGGAGGGCACCTGAAGGCAATGGAGTTACCACTTTGACAGGGTGAAATGTGTGCAGGAGATAGCATGAAGGAGTAGCAGGAGGCTTGCTCCTTGGGGTTGGAATCAGAGAGTGCTTGAAAACTTGCATCATTTACACAACTGTTGTAGATCTTGGATTCTGTAAAACTGTATGAGAAACGAAGATAAAATGATGGAAAAATGCTGAAAAGAGCCTTCCTCGTGCAATACCTTTGTACCATTTTGCCTAGCCTCTAACAGGATCAGGGGACTGGTAGCTAAATGAAAATTAAGGACCTGAAATACAGCACTTAGATCAGTGTCCAAATTTCCCAAAATTTTTCATGGGGCACATTATGCAAAGAGATAATCATCCTAAAATTAGCTGGCAACTGGGACAAGCAGCTGTTTTCTGTGCTTTTCCCACCCCAGCCTCACCAAGACTTTTTGGAAACAACTGTAGTATGTTCCTGGGAGGACACCTCTAGTGACTGGTCAGCCTTGTTAGTAGGGCAGCAACATGTGAATTCAGTCTGCTCTGAATCTTTTCTTTTCCCAAGCATAAAAAACCCAAGCCCTCCCACGCTCATAATCTATGAAGCAGTTCAAGTAATGCCAGCCTGAACTGTGCTTTCCATTACTGTAAAGTTATTTGAGTGTCCTGGGTAGCTTTAAGAGCCTGTAACAGTTCAGTCAAAAATGAAAATGAAGTCTCATTAAAATACATTCACAATAGGAGGAAAAAAAGGCCCCAGAGTGTGTTTTTTTTTTTAAGTATTTTTTATCCTGAATCAGCACTGATCTCTTTTAGTTAAACTTCCTTTCTCCCAACTAGCCAAGTCCAAAGACAGTTTTGATTTGTTTCCAGATGAATTTTCTGAACAATGCTTGAGGTTTCCAAACTTGCCATTTTATCTCTCGTCCCTGCCTGCCAGCCCTTCTTTCCCCTCTTTGAAATTTGCTGTCTGATTAGCACTTTTGCAGATTTCCATAACATCCCACAGTTCCTGAGTCTGGAAGACAAACAGAAATAGTATCTAACAGGCTGAGCACTGTAGTTTATTTCCTGTGCGGCGAGTCCTGAGAACAGATCTTGTTCATTCACACCGCAGCAGGATTTGAAACACCCATTTCACCAGTTTCTCAGGCTGCCCCCTTTCCATCGAGCATTTGCAAGAAGGTGCCACATGATCAGTTTTGACCCGTGCAGCATCTGCTGGTTGCAGGCATTAAAGAGCCCTGGTATCAGCAGGACTGGCTCAGTTTCTATGTAGCAGTTTGCAGCACCCTCACTTCCCTCTGTGGCTGGAGCTGCGTCTAGGACCAGAGCTTCCCAAGGGACACAATGCAGGCTCCAAAAGCTGGCACTGAATCTAGCCTCGGGGTCATCCTCACCACGTGTTCGAGCACAAGCAGAGTTCCTGTTTGTGGCAGGGCTGTTGTTACGGTCTGTCAGCACCTCATGCATCGGGTCAGCGTGGCAGTGTGCCAGCTTGCATCACACTAGTGATGCAAAGTAGTGCAACCTGGAGATGTCTTGGTGTCAATGTAATCCCCTTGCCTGTTGTCTCATAATCTTGCCTTTCTCTCAGAAACTAACTTTTCTTTATGTCTTCTGACACTTTCTCCACTCTGTTTGCAATCCTTGACTTCTCCTTAGCACCATGACTTCATGTGTCCCTCTGCTTTCTGGAAGCCATACCTTCCTCCATTTCCAGCACCAGTGGGTCTGCTTCAGAACACATTTTGTGTTGTGTGTTCAGAAGGAGCATTGCAAGAAGTCATTAAACCCCAGCAGAAGGCCCAAGGAACTTCCCCATGTTCATAAAAAAAATTGCCCTCGGAAAATAAAACGCGTGCACCATGGCACAGATGGCGCGTGCCCACCTACAGCCCTGCTGCAGTGCCTTAACGTCAGTTGCACTGAATGCAGCCGAATCAAAATTGACATCAAACTAATTGCTTTAGCAATTATAAGGCAATTAGAATAAAATAATCACCAAGTCTTAATTAAGAAGCAGATTGAACAGGATTTAGCAGCTCCTAGCTGAGAAATATCAAAATCATTTGATATCTGTTGTCTTGAGCAGGATTTCAGATGGCAGGAATGGTTGTGCAGGGGTGTGTGTGATGCTCGGGTAGTGCATAAATGTGCAATAATTTGCATTTGCCTCATTTGAAGGAAATTGCACATGAACATTAGGGAGAGTGGGATGTACTCCAGTACTGAAACGTTTCTTAAGAAAATTGCTTGTGTTTTACTTGCACATCAGTGTAACAGACATAAATGTATCAGAAATCTGGCATTAAACCATGTAGCTGAACCATGTCACAAATAGCTGGTCCCTATTATGCTTTTTGTTTTTACTGCAGCAGTGTCACAATTCACATATATCCTATAAGACAAAGTTTGACAAATGTAAGGAGTGAAATGGTCTGCTTGCCATCATGTGGGAACAGCTTGGTTGACCCTGATCATTTGCTGTGATCAAGGCTCTGCTGCGATATGAGCAGTAGGAACACTGGTTCCCACAGCCACAGTGTATGCACACAGTGGCCTTACTCCCATGGAGTTCAAGGGCAAACCAGGCAGCACAAAGAGAGGTTCAGCCAATACCTTTATGAGGAAGTTAGGCATCCAGATGTCCCTCTAGACCTGGCTTTTGTGCACATCAGCCTCATTCCTTGTCCTGCAGGGTGCAATATGTTATACAGTATAGGCTCTGTCAGGCTGCAAGAAACATTGCTGTACAGGAGTACGCCAGATTCCTCCTGATGTTCATGTTTAATTTCCCATGTTAATTAATGTACATTTGTATTGTTGCCGAGTGTTGCACACGCATGTACCCATTGGCACAGCTATTGCTTGTGCCCCAGCCTTCTGAACAGTGACTAAGTCTCTGCCCATGATATAAAATGTTGGCATAGCCTTTTGGTGGTAGTTCACAACCTGCACTGCTTGTTGTAAAGTTGGATGGGGTACATGGAGGCTGACAATCACAGCTCATCCCCCCCCAAAAAAAAACTGCCCATGGTTGCAGCCATCTGCAATGTCCACCTTCCTGTCTGCGTTGCCATGTAGCCCATGTCCAAGGGTTTCTGAGCAGCCTCTGAGAGGCTCGGAGAAGAGGTGCTGCAGGCATCCAGGAGCGATGGCCCTGAGCACCGTGTGGGGTTGTAGAGCCAGGGACATCAGGAGTTAGCTACCCCAGGGTCCCTGCAGAGCATGCCCCATCTGTGCTGCTACCAGGTTCGGTTTGCTGACATGGCTTTCTCTCCCTTTTCCCAGGAGACAGTTGGCGAGCCATTCTTCCTGTTAATCTGTGCTATCAAGCAGCAGATTAACAAAGGCTCTATTGATGCCATCACGGGGAAAGCCAGGTACACGCTCAACGAGGAGTGGCTCCTGCGGGAGAACATTGAAGCGAAGCCAAGGGTGAGTATCCCACCCCATCAGGGTGTGCTGAGGTAGCTGTGCCCACACGGGGCTCGTGCCCACGCACGTGTGATACCTGTGTGAGTTATGCAATTGTGTGGGCACCTCGCTTATGCCTGGGCTCCTGGCTGTGGAGCAAGGCTTGTAGTGACTGCTTGTTTTCATGTCCAGCCCGTGGTGGTTGCTGATGTGGTGAGATTAGAGGTGGAGGGGGGCAGGAAAATTTGTTCTGCCATGTGCAGGATGTTGAAGGAACCGGTTCACCCCTCCCAGCAAATCAGCGTCTTCACTACCAGTGAGAAGGTGCTGGCTATGGCCTCGCATCCTGGGCTGCGTGCAGGGTGTCACCACATGGTGCTGAAAAGTGGTTCTGCAAATTGCCTCCTGCAGCAACCAGGCAGAACAGGGCTGTGTGTGTGAAGGACTTCGTTCACTTCACTGCCTGACACATAATTCAGCAGACGCCTTTCCAGAGCCTGGGTCAAACCCTGCTTTCAATTACCTGGCATAAATCTGGAGCAGCTTCACTGAAGTCAGTGGGTTACCCCAGATGTGCATCACTGTAACTCAGAGCAGGTTCGAGCTCCACAGCCTCTCAGATTCCTGTTACCAATTGACCTGTAAATTTACAGCACAGACCAAGAGAGGTTAGCAGCAGGACGCAAAGTATTATCTTTCTCAGCAGAAATGGTAACTTCATAAGTCTGAGCAAGGAAGTACAGCTGCTTCCTACTTTGATTGCAAGAAAAGAAGCAAAAGTATGAGCAGAGTGTGTTGGAGGAAGGCAAGCATCTGCAGGGCTAACTCACTGGCAATCCCCTTCATTGCTGGTAACCAAACCTCTGCTTTAAAAAACACCCACACAGGATACAAAGTGAAAAATCATCTTCATTTAATGCTATGGCAAAAATCAGACTTCATCTGTGAATTCATGTTGTCATCACCAAGGGTGCTGGGTGTGTATCCTGATACTAGAAAGCAGCGTTTGCAAAGGAACCGATAGGCTGTGAGAATCCCAGCCATCCATCTCTCATTTACTGTATGTCCTTCTAAGAGGCAGCTGTGCTTAGATACAACAATGCTTCTGGCCTCTGCACAGCTTCCTTACCTGGGCTTGCAAATGAGGTAGCTAGCTGGCTTCAGAACTGCTCTCACAGCTACTCCAACGCACAGAGTGGCCCTCTGTTCATACACACCGAGGAGAGGAGGACAGAAGCAGGAGGTAGCACTGAGGCAGCCTTGGGATGAAGCCCCCAGCGGGCAGGTGGGCAGTGCTGTGCTTGTGACCTTTGGGTCTGCAGATCCTGTGCAAGGAGGAAATGTCTGTGCTCTGCATCCCTCTCCTCACTTGAGTGGCATGGGAGCATCTACCAAAGAGGAGAGGATTTTCTGTGGGAAGAGAGTCACTCTGGTTGCCCTGCAGCTTTCTGCTGTGACTATAGCAGACGCAGGGTGTCCCCGAGGTCTGAGTGGTATCTGCAGCAGCCCACAGCCCCTTGCAGCTGATGATCCTACTGCTCAGTTACCTTCTCCAACAGGCTGTTGCATGCTGGGGGTGTTGAATACCAGAGTAGCACCAGACCCAGTATCCAGTGTGCTTAAAGCTTGTTTAAACAGTGCAGCTTGGCCAATTAGTCGCTGGTCAGAGCCAAGAAGCTGAGAACATGGCTGGTGGCAGGGGCTGAACTTCCCTCCCACCACACAGGAGGTCTCTGCGCACCAGGGCTAAGGCCCATTAGTAAGGCAGCATGAAAGGAGGGTGCAGCACTGCTCCCCATGTCCTCCTGGCTCCATCAATAAGTTCAGTCATAAATTAGCGCTTTTCACTAGGGGTAAAATGTAGCTGACCACATACTCAGCCTGACTTCCAGCAGTGCAGCACCCAGCAGGCAGCTGCAAGAACTGTGTGGGTGCTGCAGCGCCGCATGTCCGTCAGAGCCAGCAGGGCTGGGTAGGTTGCCGCTCCTCACTCCTAGCTTGGCCTCTGCCCGCAGAACCTCAACGTCTCTTTCCAAGGCTGTGGTATGGACTCGCTGAGCGTCAGGGCCATGGACACAGACACACTCAGCCAAGTGAAAGAGAAGATCCTGGAGGCCTTCTGCAAGAACGTCCCCTACTCCCAGTGGCCGAGGGTGGAAGATGTTGATCTTGGTAAGGAACGGCTGTGTTGGACAGGCCGGCCTTTACCGGTGGATGAAGGAGCTGATGTTGCACAGCTCGTGGTGTCTGTTGGAGGGTGCTGGGTGGCGTAGCACTGGGAGAGGGCAGGCTCAAGACAGCCTTTTCCTGAGGACTGTCTTCAGGAATAAGTGATGGGACCACATCCTGGTGGGCAGCAGGGAGCCATGTAACTGGAAAGGAGCTTTAGGAAAGCCCAGGGTGAACAGAGGGGTGCTTGGACTTGTGTCCTTTGAAGCCCATATTGGTAAACCCGAGAAGTGGTATTCTCTAAAACACTCTTGGGTCTGCACATGGCTCATTAATATGTGTCTCTCCATAGGCAGCCATAAATGAGCCCATGGACTCCTATCTGTCCATGGGTTCAATTGTGTCATTAATCCACCCAGTGGACAACTCCTCCTCCCAGAACTTAAGAAGAATGTGAAGAGAAAACCACGCAGGCCTCGGTGCCTCCATGCCACACAACAGGCTGTGGAGATGCACACTGGCTGGCACAAGGAGCCGCAAGGCGTGGAACTCAGCATAGTTGGTGCCGGGGGAGTCTTCCTGGGAGAACACACTGGGCTGGAGCAGTGCCAGGGCTGTACTCCTCTCCCTGGTGCTTGTGGCACGTCCCCTGGCCATGACTGGCTCTGCCCCACCAGGAGCCACCACTGACCTTTGGTAGCCACGTGAACAGCCCCGCAGTGTCTCACCCGCACAGTGCGGCGTGAGGCAGGTCCCTCACGGCCCCAAGGGACCAGACAGGGACAGGGACTGGGGAGAGGTGCTCCTTACCAGCCCTTGTCACCTCTCCCAGGGCCATCCAGCCCAGCATTAGTCCAGAGATCCCCTGCTTTGGGCTTAGCCCTGGAGGTGGCTGAAGCACACCTGCTTTAGTTGCAGAGAGCCCCAGAGGCCTTTGCAGTGGTGCTGCCTGGCGCGGTGCCCACCAGGAGCTCTCGGTCCTGCTGCACCAGCCTCCTCCAGGCTGAGCACTCACGTCTCCCCTCTGTCTGCTCAGAGTGGTTTGCCACCAGCACCGACAGCTACATCCTGCGGGACCTCGACGACACCTCGGTGGTGGAGGATGGCAGGAAGAAGCTCAACACATTAGCACATTACAAGGTAAACCTGCCAGCGCTGCAGAAAAGCTTTGCTTCCTTGGAGCCTGCCTGGCCTCAGGGGCGAGCGGCAGTTCCTCCTCCAAAAACAGGATTATCAGAAACGAGCAGGAAGGTTGCCATAGCTCCAAGAGAGCTTCCGGGGAATAGACATCTGCCCTGGCGAGAAGCTCGTTAATATTGCAACACACTGAAACTAATTAAACACTCTTCATGCAAAACAAGTTATTACTGACAACAGAAAGAGGAAAAAAAAAAAAAAAAAAAAAAAAAAACTCCTATTCCCAGTGGCCACCAGCTTGGCTGATTAGTATCACTTGACTCTTGATCCGTACCCCTGCTGAAATCGCTAGCACAATTGTCACTGCCTGCCCTGAGAGCAGAGGCTAGGGATGCTGCTGAGAAGAGGCCAGAAATTTGGGAAATGTGGCAAACCAAATTGTTCTCTTGACTAGTTTTCCTTTAAAACTAAACAAAACCAGAAATTTTTATTTGATTTCCCCATTCCTTGATACGCATGGAAGCATAATCCTCACTGCTCTGTAACAGTGCATGGAAAATCAAAAATGGAACTGAGTACTTATTAATGTTGTTATTTGTGTAACAGCAGTGCCACAGAGCCCCACTTCTGGCTCAGTGCCCTGCTGTGCTGAGAGCCAGATGCAGAACAAAGGGATGGTCCCTTCCCCAGCGAGTCCTCAGCCTGCACTGAGGTTTCTTCTCACTCTCTGGGGAAAGGCAAAACAGTGTATGCACAGCCCAACACGCTTTCTTTTTCAAATTACCTGGTGTTGACCTGCCAAAAATTTATCTTGGATACATGTATTTGCCTGATTCTCATCATTTGTGAATGCCCCAATCTTGTATTTGCCCTTAAAAAAGCCTTTCCCAGTAGGGCAGCACCATTATTACCAGTTCCCTCCTTGGAGCAGGGGCAGGGCAGTCGCGGGGGTATGCACCAGCATCCCCAGGCTCCGGGAGATGCCCGGGTCCATCCCTGGCAGGCGGGGAGGTGCTGCCAGGGCGCTGTCATCAACGTCTGCTCACCCCTTCCTCTGCAGATCCCCGAAGGGGCGTCACTGGCCATGAGCTTGTCGGACAAGAAGGATGCCACACTGAGCAGAGGTAATATCTCCCTTCTCCTCCCCTGCTGCTGGTGGCGGGGCAGAGGCACTTGTGTGCATGGAGGGGCGTCTCGGAGGTGACGCCGAGAGCTGGCTGCCGGGCCCCTTGCCCAGATGCTGCAGTGCAGCGTTGGCCCATGTGGCATTGGTGCTGGTGCTGGCAGCCCCAGCAGAGCACCGTTTCCCAGAGGTGGGGCAGAGCTGGGCGTCGCTCAGCTTTGTGTCTGGAGGACACCAAGTATGACACTGCCAAGGGCAGGTCTTTGGGTGCGCGTATAGGTTTGTCTGCCTTTCTAAGGCTTGTCTGTCACTTACAAAGATGGAAAAACCGACTGGGGTTTTGTGCCTCCTCATGCTCTGTGGGCGACATTAAGGTCTGAGAAGTACACATTTCTGATACATTGTGAGAGATGCAAGTTTATGTTGTTTGCTTTGTCATGTTTAAGTTCCTGATGTCATGGTTGTGTTTCTGGTTTAAAAAATTGTTACCCAGTATCTTCCTCTCTCTGTTTGCCCAACCTTTAAGCTAAAGGTGTTTGAATCTTTCTTCTCACCCGCTTCTTAGAGGTTTGCATTAAATCTGTGCTAACACAGTGAAAGAAAAGTAAGAATCTGAAATGACTGGACTGAAAACCCCTTTCTCTTCCATGCTCAGTTTATTGCCAGCATACACCTAGGTTTCAGGCTGCACAGAAAGTCAAAACAGGCAGAAAGAGACAAAAATTTGCATTAGAAAGAGTATGAACTGCTCTGTCTCTTAGGCCATCTGCGCACAATCAGTCTCTGCAGTGGGATTCCCTTTGCCCGTTAGGGTGAGGACAGGCGGCCGGGCCTTGGCTGCCCCAGGGACAATGCTGGGAGATGTAGCAGGCCATCGCCGTGCTGTGGGCACCCGGCGCAGGGGCAGGATGCAGGAGAGGCCCTGCGCTAATCCTGCTCTTACACCCTCTTAGGTTCCTCTTGAAACACCCCTTGGGAGACTTAAAACACCCCTTACAGTGCTTCCTGAGGTACGCACCTCCCCCCGAGAAGGCAATAGATAAACAGTGACAAAACAAAGAAAAGGGCTGAGATTGCTGGGGGCAGAAACTCCAGCTAGGTGTCCGCACTTCCTGTGGAAAGCACAACACACGTCCTGGCACAGATGGAGTGTGTGTAGGCAGGTTTTGGTCTGGGTCCTCAGACTAAGCTGCTGTCTCTCTTGTTCTTCGCAGTGAAGGATCTGGACACCGAGAAGTACTTCCATTTAGTAAGTATCTTGCTCCCCAAGCTGCTGAGCTTCGTGGCCGGCTGTGGCTGGTGGCTGCGGGGGTGGCGGTGCGGCACGGTGTCCGCAGCGGGTGGCCGGTGGCGCTGCCAGCTCCTTGCTGCATGTGGCAGCTCCGGGCTCCCCTGCCTGCACTGCGTGGCCAGAGCTGTCGTCAGCCTGAGCAACATCGGAGCAGAGGCGACCAGTAAGGCTGTGTGTGTGCAGCCATCTCTCTCTTCACCTGCATTTAAGTCTCTGGGCTCCAATTTTTTTAGTGTATGTGATGAAAGAAGACAATATCTTTGCAACCTCTCTGATATTAACTTGATTCATCTCTGTGGGCTGAACCATCAGGTGTGATGAACAGGCTGTACCAGTGGTCGTCAGTTTTCTTCAGAGAGGCCCAAAAAGGAGCAGAAAGGTTATCTGTAGAAAAGCTTTAGTACTATGGGACATAATAATAAATTATCAAGACAGCAAAGTAATTATTGTGGCCTGATCCAGCTGTCAGCAGCCACGGGGAGTTCAGAAGTGCAATCTGAGCATGGAGCGGTGCCACCAGGTACATTCTGCACAGCCTTGGTCAAGTCATCTAGTAGGAGCTGCTGGCACTCTGCCTGCTTCCCAGGGCTGGGGAGATTTATTAGTTCCTGCTTGTGCACCACTCTGGAAGTACGATGTGCTAAATGTTGTTAAAAGCTGTTATGAAAAAAAAGTGTTAAGAATAACAACAGTATTGTATAGCTTTTTTTTTTTCTCTGCTAAAGTTTCCATGTTGAGCACTAACACACAATGCACACACGCACGTGCACATGCACACATACACACAGGAGCAAGGAGGGAGCAGGGACAGGAAACTGAATGTGCACATATGAAACAATGCCAAGATGTACTTAAATGGCTTGCTAGGTCATTAGAGAGCAGTAATTAACTGACCTGACCTGTGGAATATTTATTTTTGTTTTTTAAAAGTCCAGGGTAGGAATATTGGCTGATTGTTCTTGCCGTTTTTTTCCGAATCTAAGAAAAGCTGCATTCCGTGGAAGCCTTGTTCTTGTTTCTGGGAACCTAAATGGCAGCCACACAGGAGTACTTCACAGAGAGCAGGAAGGCAAACAGACTAACTTGAGAAGTGAGATTGATTGTTTCATTTTCTCTGTCTAGATTGAGAGAGACAGTAAAGAGAGCAGGAGAAACAAATGTCAGAAAAACTGAATATTATGAATTACTTTTCTGAAGCCATATAAGGGTGTATTTATAACAAGTAACTGCTTTTTAATTGGATTGTATATGCAGTTGAAATTCTATAATTTAATGAAAATTCAGTGTGACACTTCCGGGGAGGAGCATTCTGAACATATGCTTTATATTGGACCAGGTTCTTCCAACTGATGAATCAGTTGAACATAAGAAGTCCCACAGACAGAGCCATAGGAAGAAAGTCCTACCAGAGATCTACCTGACCAGGCTGCTCTCTACAAAGGTAGGAGGTGGGAACACGGTTGCTTACAGCAAGTGGGAGTGTTGCTTGTGGCCTGTATCAAGAAGACTGATCTAAGACAGGAGTGCTGCAGGGCCAGTCACATCCAAAGGGGCTTTGGGATTCATCTGTCCTGAATGTTCAGAGTCTTCAGCGAGACTGCTGAGCTCCACTGGCTCTTTGGTTCCCTCTAGCTCTGCAGCTCTCTCTCTGAGAGGAGCGCTGCTGTGTGAAGTCCCACATCATCTCCCCAGGTGCAGGTCTGGGGTCTCTAGACATGAAATGGATGCTGATCGCCTTGGGGCTCACAGTGCTCAATTCAGACCTGAACCCATCTCCCCATTGAGTGATCCTGCTGGGAAAGGGAATGGAGATGCTCAGCTCTGCAAGCAGGAGGAATGTCTGTGCGATCTTAATTCAGATTTGAGCTTCCCCACTTGCTGTGAGTGCTTAGCTCCAGCAGTTGGGCTCCCAGCCCATCTTTAATCCCAGCATGATGCTTCACTGGAGCAGAGATCACAAGAATGGCCAGCAGTCTCCAGTCTGTTTGTATTTACTGTGCAGAACAATCACAGATGTGAGATCCTAGCAGTAAGAAAGAAAACCTTGATGCCAAAAGAAATTAAACCCAAATGCAAGCTAATTATATCACTATGCACAAACAAACCTTTCCCTCCTTGCTTTAGCATCCTCTTCCTCTTGTGACTTATCCAACTGGCAGCAAAGTATTTCCCCTTGTGTGTAGCAGTCACAGTTCCTCACACCATTTTTTAGGGCTCAGGTGCCGCTGCTTTCCACTGTCTTGATCGTGTACGCTTGTCCCACAGGGCACACTGCAGAAGTTCCTGGATGACTTGTTCAAAGCCATTCTCAGTATCCGAGATGACAAGCCGCCCGTGGCCGTGAAGTATTTCTTTGACTTCCTAGAGGAGCAAGCAGAGAAAAGAGGGATCACCGATCCTGACACTATGCACATCTGGAAGACCAACAGGTTTGGAAGAGAAGACCTCTTCTTTCTTTCCTTACATCTCTCAGAGCAGCAGCTGCAAAGCCTTGGTGTCCTGGATTATCCATTAGGCTGCTAGAAGTAAAACCAATGAGGAACTTGGAAAACAGGGAAAGGCTGAAAAATGAGCCCAAATGAGTGAGTTTGGAGAACTTTGAACAAATGCAGAGCTCAGGGGAGCAGAGAGCTGGAAGAGGAGGCACAGTCAGATAAAGGGCAGAAGGAATAGGCACAGTAATACAAATAATTAAAAGAAACAGAGAAGGGATGGGATGACTGGAGACAGCAGTGGCATAAATTCTAAGCAATAAAGAATCTGAGCTAGATTCCAAAAATCACATCAGGTCTTAAAACATCATGGTGATTTTAAAATCAGCATATTTGGCTCCTTTTCATTTGATTTCTGTCTTTTCAGCCCCTTGGGGCCATTTTTCCTGACTTATCTCTGTAACCAAGCTGAGGCTCCAGGGCATGCACAGGACTCCAGGCTGCTGGTGCTGCATTCTGCTGGTACCAGAGCACCAGCAACCAGGTGGGAGCGGTGCTGAGCAGCAGAACGTGATGAGCAGCAGAAATGGCATGAGGGGAGCCAAAGTGAAGGGGGAAACTAGACCAGGGCAGAAACCCGGAGGAGAGGCTCTGCACTTCTGAGGCTGCAGGGACAGCAACTGTTCCCAGCCCAACATGTGAAAATTAAAAACCAATTTGGCTGTGAAAGCAGGCATGTAGACACAACACGTGAACTACAGATTTGCCTAGCCTTCATTACCTTTAATTAGCAGTAGAACAAAGAAGTAAAGCAGCTTTTACCCTTCAGCTGCTGAGGAGGGATGGTAGGCAGGGCGAGCGATATGCTGAAACTGTGTGGCAGCCAAACGAGCACTGAAATAACCAGAGAAGAAAATGATGAGAGAGCGGAAAAAAATCCATATGAAGTGTATTTCATGGGGCCAGGCTTACCATCAGAACCAGATGATAGTTACTGTCAGGGGAAATGGAAAAGGAGCTGACACCATTGCTACAAAAAAAAGCGTCAGTAAGTGAGGAAGCCTGATTCAAAAGCCCCATGCATGCAGAATGCCAGTGCCTCCTGTGGAGCACGTCTGGCTCAGCGAGCTGCTGAAGGAGCAGGGTGTGTGCTCACCTGGTTAAGGCTGTACATAAAGTCTCCTGTCCATGCCTTGTACCTCAGCCTGAGCAAGGGTCTCTTCAGGGTTAGGATGTGTGCCTGCCCCTCCAGCTAGGCAGAGGAATGTACAATGCCAGGATATGAATAAATAACAGAGCCTGGCTCCTCATTTTTTTTCCTCTCTTGTATTCAAGTTCTATCGTCTTTCCTGCATTTCCTCTCCTCTCCCTGTGGAGTACAAAAATTCACCTGGTGTGTTCCTGTCTTGTTTCCTTCACAGCCTACCTCTGAGGTTTTGGGTCAACATCCTGAAGAACCCCCAGTTTGTCTTTGACATTGACAAGACAGACCACATTGATGCATGTCTCTCTGTGATAGCCCAGGCCTTCATTGACGCCTGCTCCCTGTCTGACCTGCAACTGGGCAAGGTACAGTCCAGAGGGGACAGCCCATTCCTGCTCCGGCAGTCATAGACACAAAATAATATGGATGGAAAGGGACTGTCAGAGGTCACCTGGCCCAAACCTGTCCCCAGAAGCAGAGCTGACTGTGGGACACAGTTTCATGCACTTGAGGCTTCAATATCTCCAAGCATGAGTTGTCCTCTCCTCCCTTCCCCTCTGCTTTGTTCAGGCTTGAGCTTAAAATTTCCATCCCCTCTGCTGGAGCATTTGTGAAGGGGGGGCTGCAGCAGCACAGCCCCAGCCTGGCTCGCACGTGGAGGCACAGGGCTTGCCTGGTGCCGTCCCGTTGATGCTGTCCATCAGCCCGTGGGAAGCACTGACGGGTGCTGCCATAGCCCACCCATGGAGCACTTGGTGCCACGGCACAGGCCCCTGGCCGCAGCGTCGCCAGCACACGCTGGTCACCCCTTGCCCTGAGCCAACATCAAGGCTGCTGGGCCAGGCCTCCCCTCCGGCCGCCAGCACACTGCGAGCCGCCCCGCAGGCTGGGAGGCAGCGCGCATGCTCGCTGCTCCACCTCTGTCTTGGCTGTGTGGTGTTGACATTTGAAACTTCCCAACATAAGTAAGTTTTATTAGCAAATGCTGTAAATCATCCCTTGCCGTCCCCCGCCCCAGAAGCTGGGTGTGTGACGTAGAGGGGAGCCGACAGCGAGAGACGTGCGCTGCTCAGTGCATCCTCCAGACTGAGAGTGACAGGAAGCCTCTACTGGGAGAGATTAATACTGGAGGAAGATCTAATGAGCTCTTGATTTTTTGTTTGTTTGGGTTTTGGACATTTTTTAGCAAGTGTTACGAAACACCTACAATTTGTCCTTGTCAAGCTGTGGATGAGGGGAAGAGGGGTCAGCTGGAGTCAGACACCAGATGGAAACATTTTTCGGCAGTACAATAGCATAAGTGAAGGAGCTGTTGAGTAATGTGTGGAGAATAAATCCTCAGCATAAAAACCAGCTTGCATATACACGCAGTATATCACTGAATTATCCGAGCTGGGTTCTAGTTACAGGGTGTTCAGTAGTGTTACTTCTGATACTGCAAATGAGAGAGCAGACTCGCTTTGTACATCTACAGTGTGCAATAAGTTAATAAAACACTCGCCATCTCTTTGTAATGCAGAGTGGACAAACCAGACACAAATTAAAAAATAATTCAAAGAAAAGGCAACATGGGAGTCTTCTGAGTTTCCAAAGGAAAAAAAAAAAATGTAAGCAGGCTCTGTAACTTGGCTATAATCCTGTAATGCCTTGTCATTGGGTTTGAAAATAAACTGCTGTGGGATCTGATGCTGCAGCCAATGCCCATTTCCCCTGCAGCGTTAGCCATCCCACATACTGCACTAGCGGCTCGCAGTTACCCCTGGCTTTATTTACTGCCTGATACAGCTGGAGATGCTGTCTCCATGGTCAAAGTCCTGCCAGGCCTGTTTTGTCTGCAGATCCTTCCTCCCCCTCTCTACCTGTCAGCACCAGGGAGCAGTCCCCACACGAGTGTCAGGGCAATGGGACACGTTGATCATACTCCCCTCTGTGTCCCAGAGCCTGGGGCTCTTTTTCCCTTTGGGATACAATGCTGGCGTCTGCCAGGTTCATTCCCAGGGTAATGATGTCAGTGGGGCAGCATTGCCTTGAGGTTAGAATCATTCATGCTTGTGTTTTCAAAGAGTGTGAGTGGGGTTATGCCGTTACTGGTACAACCCGCTCATGTGGCTGGGAGGTTGAGACTGCTTTGTCCAAGCTGACATTAATCAAGAAAACTCAGTATTTTCTGTTAATTACTTTACATGCACTCAATATAGGTCAGGCAGGCTGGGTTAGTCAATGCAAAATAAATCAAAGCTACATTAAAAATCCAAGAGCAACATTTCAACTGACAAAGTTCAGCTTGTACGAGAGCTTTGTTCTTCGGTTTAAATCAAGCTGGCTGCTCAAGAGACCAGAGCAAATGCATTCAAAAGCCCATCCCTCATTACCAATTTCCACATGTGATGCCATGGAGCACAAGTGTATTTTCTAACACAGTTGTGTTACATGTATCTGCAGAGTATCACCTGGCAGCAAACTGCCTCACCCACACATTTTAGCTTGCCCTTGCTGCAAATTAAAATACATTCACTTAGACTACCTTCACTGGCATTGAAGCTAACCAATTTTTAGCTCATGACAAGGAGACGGGCAGCGGACAGCCACATGCAGAGGGACGGTGCTGTGGTTCTGCAAGCAGGTGGTAACTGTCCGCAGCACCTCGATGTGTTTGTGCAAGCACTGCTGTCATTAGCAGGGCTGCACCTCGGTGCTGTCCCTCTGCACTCCTGTTTGTGTAAAGCCAGGCCCAAAGACAAGGCTGTTTCCTGAACCCAGCTGTAGCTGAAGGCCCTGTCTGACAGCCAACACTTCAGCCAGACAAACAGGATACGGAGTTCTCAGCCAGAAGCAATATGGTGTCTGATTCCAGTATCTCATTCCCCCTCTAGGACTCCCCGACCAATAAACTACTTTACGCCAAGGAGATCCCGGAGTACAGGAAGATCGTGCAGCGATACTACAAGCAAATCCACGACATGCCGCCGCTCAGCGAGCAGGAAATGAACGCACACCTTGCAGAGGAGTCACGGGTAAGAGGCGCTGGGCTGCTGGGGCTCGGCTGCGTGCACTGCCGCTCCGTGCCCTGGGTCAGGCCATGGGCTGGGTGCCTGCGGGGCCAGGAGCAGTGAGCCTGCTCTGGCTGACCGCCCGAGCTGGGCACGGGCAGGGGGTGGGTAGGCTGCAGTCAGCTCCTGCTTAGATAGACATTGGAGGGAGCAAACGAGAAAGGATATTTTACCTCAAATTTCCAGGCACAAACTTCATCTGACCTAATTCCAAGCATCTTTAATTACTGCCAGAGCTGCAGTAAACATCCATGAGTTTGCTTGAAACTAACTAGCTTTGGCACTGTTGGGAATTTAAAGCAAAATTCAGTGCCAAAGAGCCAGGAAGTTTGGAAGAGGATCGGTGCCATCACCCAGCCCCCAGCCAGCTGTCCCCCAGGCCGCCGAGTCCCAGGCTGCCCGCTGGCAGCCAGCCCTGGCAGGTGGCCAGGCAAGGGATGCCAGCCCTGGTACCAGCTACAGGAGCTGGCAGCCGTGCTCCGGATCTGAGCCCTGCCAGCACCGTGCCATGGCTTCCTCAACATCCAACCATCTCACCACGGCCTTTCAGCTTCAGCCACTGAGCAGGCTTTTTCCCTGGGTGCTCTCTACCCACCTCTCATGCTGTCCCATCCTTTGAAATGTCTTTGAGCACTGATGGGTAAACAGGGCTATCAGCTGTGGTCATTTACGGCTGACTTTAGAAAGACTAAGACCATTTCTGATGTAAGCAAATACAGCTTCCTTAAAGGAGGAAGGCAGAAGCCCAGCTGCACCAATTCTACCGTAATAAAAATAGCCAGTCTAAACCTTCTTTTAATCTAGTTAATGCCTGCTGATTGGACTTGAACTCACTGCATCAGGATAACATACCTCCCCCCCCTTTGTTCTGTCTTTCTAAAGAAATATCGGAACGAATTCAACACCAACGTTGCCATGGCTGAGATATACAAATATGCCAAGAGATACCGCTCCCAGGTAAGTGGGTCTGGCTGTGCTCGGGCCTCGGATTACCTGTGGAGGAAAATAACAAGCAGTATTTTGTAACCAAGCAGGCAGATGCCTGCATCCAGTCCCACAGAAAAGGGATTATCTTTCTTTGCATAATCCAATACACATATGTAATATGCACATACACACACACGGCGATGTACTTTCTATCCCATCCCTTGGTCAATGACTTCTTAAAAGAAAAGGCCAGCTATTCCCAGCCAATTTTAACAGTGTTTGGCTGGGAGGATTGAGGCAGGGCTGACTGATGCGTAGTCCCACCGATGCTCAGTGCAAGGCAGAGCATGCTGGTACAGTGCACACCCACGATAACCCAGCGCCCACCACTCCCAGCTGAGCACCAGCCCTAGCTGGTTCTGGACCCTGCTGCACCCTGCCCTGCGGGGCCAGCGCTGCGCTGTGAGCTTCATTACAGGGGTTGTTGGTTACATTTTGGCCCTCCACCTCGGTACGAGAGCAGGGACTCAGCTGAGCCCTAGTGCACCTGGAGGGCATGGGGGCCATGCTGAGCGCAGGGGCTGTGCCCCAGGGCTGGCGTCCCCCTGTCCCAGCTCCAGCTGGGATTCAAGCTTAACAGGGCTGGCAGGGGAGCAGGGCAGGGACAGGGACCCTGACACTGCCTCACCTCTCACGTGCCCGCCTCTCCTGCAGATCATGGCCGCCCTGGACTCCAACCCCACGACGAAGCGCACCCAGCTCCAGCACAAGTTTGAGCAAGTGATTGCTCTCATGGAGGACAACATCTACGAGTGCTGCAGTGAAGCCTAGGCCAACTGCAGCCCGGGAAGTGACCTCTAGAGTGCACTGCTGTAGGGAACCTCCTTTGACCGTGGATATACGTTGGGCCACATCCGTCAGGGTCATTCTCAAACCAGCCTTGTGGCAGGGGTGAGCCTGGCCTGCGGCTGAAGTGCTCCCTCACGTAACAAGAAGCCACAAGACACCTTTATGAGCAGCTAGAAAACCCTCCAATCGGCACTGTGGCACCCGTAATTTATTTGCTGTTGCAAGCCAGAAATGGAAATATGACACTTGTGGCAAGCTCAGTTCACCACTTCCCCCTAATCAGCTCCTGAGCAGTCGTCAGCTCCCTGCATCCCTGTTTGTGATTCCTCACGGACAAGAGACCAGGCTGCAGAAGCCATAACAACAGATGCAAAGCAAAAGGGTAGCCTAAGGGAGTAATGAGCAGAGATGGCAGAGGCTATCAGAGAAATGGCAGAGCTCCCTTCCTTCCACACCATCCCTCTGACATCCATGGTTTTCTGACACCAGGGACTATCAGTTGCTCACTATCTGCTGCATTCTGTGTATTTTTGTGCCTTTTAATTTTTGTACTGTATGTGTAAACATAACCACTCCTTCATCTGAGATTTGGGCAACACAGGAAACTCGGGGCTGATACAAAGTAGTTGCTTCCTAAGTAGCTAAGGCATGCTGAAAGCACTTTATCTCCTAACAGAAACAGCTGTTAGCTAGCTGGAGGGAGTGTTAGACAGCATGTTAGACAGTGTGGGAAAGGCTGTTCCCCCTTCCCCAGGTTCCCAGACCTGTCTGCACAGGGAAGTGGAGTTTGCAGGACGGTAGGCAAATACCCACTAACGATTCACCCTTCAGCCAGCTGGTCACAGGCATCATTTCTGCCTGGGAGCAGAAGACTAGATGTCAGTGGGTGAGGGGAAGGACTTCTGCCTCTTGCTCTACTCTCCCAACCTGACTGGCTGCACACAGCTATGGCGCTTACTTAAGCTCATGTCAACAGTCCTCTGGCGGAGCAGAACTGAGCCGCATGCAGGACAAAGCATCCAGGTAGCATCTTCCCTCCCGTTGCCACACACTCTGCAGTATCTCCTTATGATCATCACCTAAAACACGTCAGTGCTACAGAGGTGTATTCGCAAAGCAGCTTGTTCTGCTTGCCTTGGACACAGTACATGGTTATCACCAAAGAACAACCAAGAGAGCAGTTTTGTTATGTGTTCAGTCTTTTTTTTCAGTCCATAAAGGCAAGGGACTAAACCTCAGCCCCATGACAGCATGATGTTTCTGCTCACACAAGCCAGCAGAGCAGGTCACACATAACACAAGCTGCAAGCAAAAGTAGAAAGTGTCACACTCCTCGTTAAACTGGTGTCAGCAAACAGGGTCCCACTGCAGAGACAAATAGAACTTGGTTCAAGACCAGAAACTTCACTGCCATCATGCGGCATCTGTGCTGGGGCAGACCTGCCCCATCCCAGCTTGGTGGCACACTTTCCTTTCTCCTGGCAACTTCTTTTCTGCAGCCAGGGGAGCTGTGACCACTCCAATCTTCTCCAGCATCATTTAGGCCCCTCTTTAGAGGCTGGACCATGTGTGAAGCCAGCATTCCCATGCAGGCAAAGGCAACCTGCCCATGAAAGCTAAACCCAGCTGTAGCTAGGCACCATGTTTTCAAACTGCCAAATAGAAAAGAAAAAAAAAGTTACTACCTCACTCCAGGCAGGGTCTTAAGGTGAGCCTCCATTACTCATCCAGCTGGCAAGGATGCAACCTGGTATTAGATGACTGGTCCACCAGAACTCCTCCTGGGTGACTCACTGCCATGGACAGGTGGCCCCCATCCCATCATTTCCAGTAATGCCACATTTGTTAGAAGTTTGAACATCAGATTGTGTATGTGTATATAGATATCTATTTTAAAACAAATGATAGAATTTATCCAGTATGTTAAAGGGGGTAGGGATGGGAGGGAAAGGGGAAGAACGGATTTTTTTTTTTTTTTTAATACAGAAAAAGTACATACACTGTGGAGGTTTCAATGTTTTTGCTGAGGATGTGGCTTCAGAATAGAAACTCTAAGAATGTAGCTGGGCTACATTTTATTTTGAAACTGCTTTCACAAAAAAAAAAAAAAAAATCTTGATTTTTTTTCTTTAGAAACTGTGAATAGTTGCCAGAGATATAGGCAGGCCCAGCACAGGGAAGGCAAGGGTGAGAAGGATCCAGGTAGTAGAGAATGTTGAGCTTGGCTGGAGGTGGGGAAAGGGCCATGGAGCACTAGCCCCATGTTGAAAAAAAGATACAGATGAGCCAGTAATGAGCATAATTTGCCTCCAGATGATGTGACTGGGCTGTATATTGGGGCCTATTGCTTTATTTAATTTTTTCCAAAGCAAAAAAAAAAAAAAAAAAAAAAAAAAAAAAAAAGTAGTTGCTACAACCATTTTAAAGAAACAACTTTAACAGAGCAGATACTTGAGGGTTTGTAGTGTTGCCTTGAACCCGAGCCCTTTGTAACATGTTTTTAAACTTTGGCATGTGTTGTGGGTGTAGTGCCCTTACCTGCTGTGTAGTGGAAGTGGCAGACTCTTGGAAAAGCCTATCTTTGTAATAAAACAAGGTGCTGAAATCCTGTATAGTGACATTTCTGCCCACCTGCACATAGAGGACACCAGACATTGAGAAACACACCAAGGTCAGGCTGCTATCCTTTGCCCGAAGTGCCTCTCCTCCCACATTCCTTCACAGACGGTGCAAGCCACTACCCTGATCCAACACAGACACACGGGCAGGAGGGCAGCTCGTGGGTCAATTCTGCAATACAACATCCACAGTTCTCAGGGCTGGCAGCTCAGCTAAGGACCACCTTGTTTCCATAAGACACGTTTTAACCCTTCTGGTCTGCAGCAGTTTACTACTCCTGCTCACTTGATACCACGTGTTCCACCAGGGCAGGTGCTGCTGTGAGAGGTAGAAAACCCATGCAAGGACTCAACTCCACACCCACACAAATCACACATAAAGACCAGTAGCACCACACTGACTCCTCGGGCTGGACACCTTTACCTCTGCCAGGTGCTGTGAGCCCACAAAGCTGCATCTTCTCCCAGCACTGGGGAGCCCAGTGTGCTCTGTGCCACCACTGATGTTCTCAAGGCTTCTGGCTTCAGCCCCATGAAACCAGCCCCAGCCTGCAGGTCTCAATAATCATGCCATTGCTAAAATCCTCTCAACTTCTGCCTCCCCCCCAGTAAAAGCTGCTCTTTCCAGACACCAGAGGGATTTTCTTTTCCCACTAGAAAGCTGATTCTTAGTAAAGCTAAATCCAGGCATTTAATGATTTGCTTTCTTAGAGAGAGAGTGCCTCGCATTTGACATTCAGTGCCTGGTGAGAGAGGATGCAGCTCCTGCCCTGTTCTGCTGCAGGACATTTCCATGCTAATGAGCAGTGTTTTGTGAGGTTAACCATCACCGAAGGAGCAGCTGAGCCCTTCTTCATTATTACTGCAGCATCCTCCACCCTGTCCCTGGGGAACAGGGGTTCAGTTTCATTAAAGATGCATCAACATGGCCAAGGTTGAAGTTTAAAAAGTAGCTAGTTTGCTCAGCTCTTGCTTAAGCCCCAGAGCAAGAGAAGAAGCCTTGGAGGGCATTGGCAAGGCCAGCTGAAGATTAGCAAAATCCTCTTTAGGAAGAGTTTTACTTCCACTTATTTTCTCCTGCCCAGGAGGACTGTAACCCTTTGCACTATCAGGCTGACCTTCAGACGGGCTATGTTCTCTGCAGAGCAAGAGAAATACGGGCATTTGAAACTCTTACATGAAAGTTTTCATACTTTGACCAACTTACTAGAAGTAAGACAGGTTGAGAGGCGAGTACTGTTCACAGACAGAGAACAAGAACACAAACAATTCTACACTCTGCTGCAAACACCCCAACATCTTTTTTTTAAGCCCCAAAACACTTCTGTCTTCCTCTTACTGTGGTTGAAGAACCAGCAGCTCCTCCTGCTGCTGGGAACCCTTGTCCACAGCATGCACTCACACCTCCTGCCCTGGCACTCCTGTAATCCAGGCTCAGCCAGGCATTAGCACAAGGGCAGCTGGTAGGGCATGAAGCTGGATGCCTACCCCATTCCAGGGCTGTGGGTGCCATGGCCCCACATCAGCAGAGCTGGCCAAGCCTGAGTTCCCCAGTGCTCAGGGGTGCCACCACACTGAGCCCCACAGCATCCCAGTGCCCCTGACTGGGCCATCACCTGACACTGGAGCTTACCACCAGCCTGCACACATACAGCCCCCCAAAGCCACCCCAGCACTGCTGCCTGGCCAGATAGGCTCCTGGGAAGCCCCTAACTACTATGTACTACTCCAGCCAGCAGCTGGGGACATGTGGGGATGCACAGGACACCTCCCAGGAGCTGGCAGCTACAGCACCAGCTCATGCCCACTCTGTGAGTCCACATGCTGCCCCATGCCACTTGGGATGAGGCCAGGAGCAGGCTGGGATCCATGTTTACCCTGGGCTGAGGAATGCTGGCCTTGGGAGACAGGTGCACAGGAGCAGGGCAGTAGTCACACCATTTCATGATGAGTGAAGCAGCTTTATTAGTAGCGGGTGAACAGAGTTAAAACCTGTCCTGGAGACTAAAACCAACTCAGACACCATGGGTCTGAGCTCAGCTGGGCACAGGGCTGCACTGCCAGAGACCTGGGACTCCTAGTGTACCTTCTTGCCCACCACAGCAAGGGATGCCTCCTAAGGTGCAGTCTCCCCCTGGCCAGCACCTCGGGCTGCCTGGGGTTTCCTTGTCTTGCCTTTAGCCCCCTTCTCCTTGGGGACAGCTTCCCGGGCCTCCCCAGGCACCTTCCCCTTAGTCTTTCCGACAGGGGCCTTTTGGGTCCCCTTTGCCCCAGCACCCACAGGGCAGTCACCATCGCTCCCTCCCTTGTCCTTGGCAGCCAGAGCTGTGCGGGGCGCTGACCGCCCTTTGGCAGGGGCCCGAGGGGCCTTTGCTCCATCACTCCTGGGCTTCACTGATGCTGGTGCCGGCTGGGCCTGGAGAGGAGAGAGCACCTCAGGCTGCTGCCATGCTGTCAGCCAGCAGCCTGAGCACAGCACTGGCATCCCCAGCCTTCCCACAGGGCCATACTCACATCTGCAGGCTTTGTCCTTGGCTTCTGCTTCGCAGCTTTTGGCTTCTGTTTCATTACTTTTGGCTTCTCCTCAGCAGTACCTGTGGAGAGGGGGACAGCAAATCAACACAGGCAGGGACCTCTCAGCAGGGTCAGGGTGCTCGTGACACCACCAGCCCATTACCTTGTCCTCCTTCGCTCTCCAGCACCGTAGGGGCCCGGGTGGCCTTGGCAGCTCCTCTGCGTCCTGGCTTTGGAGCCTGTCCTCCGGCGGGATCTGCCTGGCCCGGCGGCTGCTTCTGCTGCAGCTTTTCGGGTGCCAGCTGGGTGCAAGGTATGGGAGTGTGGCTGGGCAGCACCTCAGCCCCAACCCCACAGCTTAGGGTCCAGCAGCTCCCCACTCACCTTGAAGCGGCCAGTGACCCCCAGGGCAGAGGAGTTGTGGGGCCGCACCAGGTCCCCACGGCTCAGCCCCTTGGTCAATGCCTGCTTCAGCAGGTACTTGAGGCGCACAGGGTCTACGGTGGGGTACTTGGCCAGGATGAAGCGTTTGATAGTGACGACAGAGGCACCCTTCTTCCCGTCCTGGGCCTGCAGTGCCTCAATAACCATGTGCAGCGTCGGGGGGTGCCGCCGGCCCCGAACAACCTGACCTGACAACCGGGCAGCACCAGCAGCTTCATCTGTGGGGGAAGCAGGAGGGGGCATCATGAGACTGAAGTGCTCACAGCCCCAGGGCCTTCCTGCAAGTCCCCTAAAGCAAACAGGCATCACCACGCTCATGTCCACAGCCTCACAGTGACCAGAGCCAACAGCGCCCAAGCCCTGCAGCACCCAGCAGATCCCCTACCTGTCTGAGGCTCCATGACAGCACACAGCAGCAAAAAGCCTCAGGCCCAACAGCCCCAGCTCTGCTTACAGCACCACTGACCCTGATCACAGGTTTACCTCACTTCCAGCTAATTTATCTGATTAGCACCATAACTGCAAGGTCTGGTTGGCAGCTGCTAACTGCTCTGGTTGCCACCCAGGGGGAGCAGGTGGCTGTGAAGCCAAATACTCATGCCCAAATCTTTGTGAGGGGTTGGCAGGAGAAGGGCCGTGTCTCCGCAGATGCTTTGGAGAGGGATGAGAGACAGGGGGCTCGCAGGGTGAAGGCTGTGACCACGCAGTGCAAAGGTACCCACCCCGCTGCTGGGGGGTGGGATGGCCATGTACTGGCAGCACACGCCATGGGCTGGATGGGGAGCCTGGCATGTCTGCTGGGGCCCTTTGCGCACAACAGCCCTGCAGGGAAGCGGGGGCTGCACTGCGCAGGGAGCCCAGTAATGGGTGGGAGAAAGGAACCCACAAACGAGAGGAGGAAAATGAAGAGCTACTTTGTCAACTGGCTAAAGCGGGAGGAGCAACTCTCCTGCAGTAGCCCCAGGTGTGTGCTCATGAGTGGGGTGCCACATGTGCCCATGGTCACCACATCCTTCTGTGTTCAGGGGAGAGAGCGCCCAGCCCTGTGCAGGGGCAGCCCTAATGTGTCCTCTCCGCGTCCCCTTCATGCCAGCTCCTGGCACAGAAACTGCACAGCACTGCACTGGGGAGAGCATCGTCCCATGGGCAAGGGACGAGCTGAGCCTTTGACCATCCAGGTCCCCAATGCTCCCAGGGCACTTCTGTGTCATGGCTGTGTTTAAATTAATTCATCCTACGATTCCTGTGACTTTTCCTGCTGTTTCAGTGGGGTGAGCCATTTATGCTACTTTCTGTTCTGCATGTGCTCATGGGGTGAGCGTGTCTAATTCACTGAAACAGCTCTTTGGTGCAGGAACAGCATGAACGTCTTCACCCTGGAGACCGCTGTGTTTCTCCAGAGCATGCTGTGTCAGTCCCTTGCTCCTTACAAAAAAGTCATGAGCTTTTTGTGTGCATCGTCTGTGAAAGTCCCAGGGGAGCTACAAACTTAGGGAAGGACTGGGATCATGTGTCAGCAGTGCTGGTTCATGGCAGACGTGCTACTGCACCAACGAACCTGCAAAACTCAGCTCAGACAGACCTCTTTCATCGAGGGCTGCACTGACCTGCTGAGCCTGGGGCTGGGTTCTGGCAGAGGACCGAGGCACCAGCAGGAGCCTGGCCTGGAACGGGGTTCTGGAAAAGGCCTGTGCCCAAGTCCCATGTGCCTGGCTCTGCCCAGACCAGCAGGGCTGGCCCTTTCCCTGATCTATTTCCAGTCAATTTCTGAATTCTCCAGGAAGACGGCCACAGAGATAGTGGAAGGCCACAGGGTTCCGCACCACAGCAGGGCTGCGTTCGCTTCCTACAACCATCTTCTCCTCCCAGATCCAACCATCACCTTTCTGGCAGCTCCGTGATGCCCCCAGCACCCACCTGGCTGGCAGAGGTGCACCAGCAAAAACAACCGTAGGGCTGGGCGTGATGTGGGGTGACAGCCCTTGGGCTGGGGGTCGCTCCTGCAAGGGAGAGCCACGGTGCCAAGCACCACACGGCTCCTATGGAGCACTGCCTTGCCAGGCAGCAAACAAACACCAAATCCTTCCTCCTCTTCCCTCCAAAACCAGCTCCCAGGTTTGAAATACATGAATCAGGCATCAGCCTAAACACTGAATTATTCATAAACTGCTAATCTTCAGATTTCACTGAATATGCAGAAGTATCGATAAAAAAAAATAATGAGAGAATTGTACTTGCAAATTGCTCTTTATTAAAGGTTTAACTTGCATGGGTTCTCTATGTTCCCTATTAGACCTTGCAAAGCTGCATAGGATTAGAAATCAGAGAGGATAATAATGTACAAAAATAGTTTCAAATGTTGATAACACTGAACAGCGAGAAAAACATCTTATTTGTATAACTGAGCTAAAAATAAAAATGAAGAACACTGCTACAATTGCAATATGCCATCTTGTAGTGCTTAAAACATATGTCGGCGTCTCTGAGCCATATGCTCCCATGTCTTGCCTGCTACAGCGCGGAGGGAAGCTTAGCGATGCACCGATCAATCCTCAAAAGCACAAGCACTGGCCAAAACCTCCTACTTGGGCTGATGCCAAGCTGGGTTGCAGCTGAGGCAGGGAGGTGCAGGAGGACCGGGAGGAGCGCAGCTCGGGGCATGGCCCCGGGCTGCAGGACGGCCCGCGGGTGTCTGACAAGGGAAGGCCGTGCTAGGGGAAGGGGAAGCAGCTTCCTGCTGGGGGAGGCATTAAGAGGGGCTGCTGCTGAGGCGCAAACACCGAGTGCACGTCGCGATGCTGGGTGCCTGTGGAGGTGAGCACCAAGCTCTCCGTGAGCACACCTAACCGCAGCTGTGCCATGCTGTGCCACGCCGCGCTGCCTGCTCGCAGGTGGGGTCTGCACCATCACCTCTGCAGCACGGAGGAGCCCATGCGCACCAAAACACCCCCATCTCCCCAGAGGCGTGGCAGTGCCTCCCAGATCTTCTGAAATGTGGTGGTGGGGCAGGGCTGGGCCCGGAGCACCCAGCAGCAGCCCCAGCACGGCGCAGTGGGGCCCAGCTGCCACCAGTGACTGCCGGGCTCTGTCCCAGCAGCAGAGCCGAGGGGGGCTCAGCCCCGGCCCCACCGGGGCCCTTGTGGCCGCGGTGAGGGAGGTAGCAGTGGCTCTGTCATGGCCGGGGTTTGCACCCTGTGGTGCAGGGCATGCGTGCGCATGAAGGGGATGTCAGACCGAGTGGCCTGCACGGTGCAGACGGGTGTGAGCTCTCAGCAAATGAACAGAAAAGCACGGATTTACGCCAGCGGAGGAGCTAAGCCTTTGCATTTTAATTACAAAACATGTGTACACATTCACAGCCTTGTTCCCAGGGTTCCTATTTTCAGGAGAGAGAAGCCCGCCCTGCAGGGCCTTGGTGAAGCGGGGGCAGGCGATGGCAGTGGTGGGACTAGGTTGGTGCTGGAAGGGCGGCGACGCACACCCTGAGGGCCGGCCGCTCTGGCGGGACCTACGCGGGGGAGACCTGGCTGGTAGAGACGGAGGAGGTCTCTGTCTTGCCAGCAGACGTGTCCTCGTCACCCAGCGGATTCTTGCCGCAGCACAGGGTTGTGATCATGCAGTTACGGAACTGGAAGAGAGGGGAGACATCGGGTGAGGGCAGGTGGCCGCTGGGGGTTGCCTCTGTGCTGGATCCCTCTGTGACGCCTGGGGCAGAGCCAGGGGGATGGCAAGAGTGAGCCCCAGCAGCACCGCAGGCTCTGCCCAGGCTCTGGTGCCCAGGCTCTGTCCAGCGGTGGGGCCGTCACAGCGAGAGCATCTCCCAGAGACACAGGCTCCTGGGGCCTGTTGCAGGGGGCTGTGTGGAAACCTCTGGCACAGCAGCACCGGATGCACCGTGCAGGGTGAAGTCTCCTTCCTGCTGCCCAGGGCTGGGACAGCGCAGCCCCAGCTCCTCCACTGGGACAACCTGTGCCTTGTTTGGGTGGATGGGTTTGCATTTACAAGATCTATGCTGTGCGAAGGGATGAGTTGCACTGTCACCACCCTCCTTCACACAGGCACAAGGTTACCTGGGAAGCAAAGCCCTCGCAGCTCACTGGTGTGCTGGAGGTCTGGTAGCTCTCCCCAAGCTGCTATTAAGAGAAACACTACAAAGGAAATCACCGGGCATGCGGCAGTTACCTGTTTGTTCATTACAATATAAATCACTGGGTTATAGATGGCAGAGCTCTTGGCAAAGAATGCCGGGATGGTCATGAAGATGGGCCCGAAG
This sequence comes from Oxyura jamaicensis, assembly GCF_011077185.1. NCBI lineage: Eukaryota > Metazoa > Chordata > Aves > Anseriformes > Anatidae > Oxyura > Oxyura jamaicensis. The sequence goes on along the minus strand of NC_048904.1, from coordinate 21,533,814 downwards.
TCTGAGCCCTGGTTGGTGAAGATGTAGAAAGCGACGCTGGCATAGGGGACCCAGCAGATGAGGAAGGCGATGACCATGATGATGACCATGCGGGTCACTTCCTTCTCTGCCTTCTGGGTGGTGGCAGACTCCTGCTGCTGGGCGGCAGCCTGCGGGCAGAAGAAACAGGGAGGTGGTGGATGTGGGGGAGGGTTCAGCCTGCGAGGGGTGTGGGGTCAGGGTTTGGGGTAGTTGGGCTGCCCGCCCGGAGCTTGCAGTGCTCCCCTTCAGGGGGACCAACCCGGTCCCTCCTGCCACCTGTCTGGAGCCTGGCGCGGCCCCTTACAGCACCCTCACCAGCAGGCACCCACCTCCTTCACGGTGCAAACCAGGTTCCCGTAGCAGAAGAATATGACCATCAGCGGGATCATGAAGTGAACCACAAACATGTAGATGACGAAAGATTCGTTGTTGATCTCTGGCTTCAGCGTGTAGTAGTCAATCCCGCACGAGCACTGCATGCCCTCAGGGATGTACCTGCGAGGTAACACAGGGGGTCGGCACCCCGCACAGACACCCGTGGCCAGCCGGGGCCCCGCACCAGGCGGCACCCTGCCTACCGTGACCAGCCGAAGAGCGGGGGAGCCGCGCACGCCAGGGCCATGATCCAGGAGAAGGCAACCCCCATGATGGCGTGGTTCTCCCCGAAGCGGAAGTTGCTCATGGGCTTGCAGACCACTACGTATCGCTCGATGGCCAGCACCACCAGTGACCAGAGCGCAATTTCACCTGAAGCAGGGAGAGAGGGATGGAGATATAAGGCCTTTGAGGGCCAGGAGAAAAGCTACTGAAGGCAGCACGGGGCCTCCTCCGACCTTTCATGTTCCCAAGGAAGACCCCTAAGAGCAGATAAATCCCCACCCGGGTTCAGAACCAGGAACAAACAAGGGCTAAGTGCTGACACGGTGGGAAGGCACCAAAAGGCACCTCCACCCTGCAGTGCTGCCCCCACAGTAACCGCTGTGCTCTGTGTGTGGAGGTCCATTGCTGAACTCCACTCTCTCCCCAGACTGCGCCCACACCCGCGGTCTGCGGCCCTGCTCGGGGTGCCCATCACGCCGGGGTCCTACTCCTACCCGCAGCTTCCCAGCAACTTATGCCATGAGGCCCGAACCAGTAAAAAGGTTGCCTCTCTTGTGGCTGAGGGCTGAGCTGAACGGAGGAGGGCGTTTTTAGACACACAATTTCTGATTAACATCTGTTTCTGTCAAAGCCGTGCTGGCAGGGGAGCAGAGACAGCTTGGCCAGCCTGCACCACCGAGCGCCGCGTCAGAGCGAGCACCAGGCTCAGCCCCGCCAAGCGGGAAGAACAAACTGCCGGAGCTCCAGCCAGAGAGCAAGCCAAAAAGATGTGCAAATCCAGTAAAATCTGCTATTGGTTACTTTTCATTGCTACGTTGTTGTTCTCAGGATACTGAGCAGGTGGCTACCAAAATAAGGTTTGAAAAAAAAAAAAAAAAAAAGTGTAATTTGTCACTTTCTTCACCTCCCACCTCCCAGCACTGCAACTGCCTCAGCCCACACCAGCGGCAGACCGAGTACCTTCCAGATACCACATGTTTTTCCAAGAGCATCTGGGCATCCTCCCACCCTTTCCTAAAATCTGGAGCAATTTCTGGCAGATGATTTTTGAATATTTGGAAAACTCACCACCCAGTGTAGCAAAGAAGCCTTCGATGTAGCACCCTGTTACTCCAAAGACAAAGTACCCATTCATCGAAGTGTACATGGTGGTCGTGAAGCCTCCAAAGACCATGAAGAGGTCGGCAACTGCCAGGTTCAGGAGGATGTAGTTTAGGGGTGTCCGGAGCTTCTTGTGCTGGATGGTGACATACAGCGTGAGGAAGTTGACAGGGAAGCCGAGCAGGATCAGCATGAACATGTAGGCAGCCAGCGCCGAGAACTTCCAGGGCTCAGCCAGGTAGTACTGGGGGTACTCGAAGGGGCTTCGCACCACCCCGGTCTTGTTGGACATGGGCACGTAGAAGTCTTGGCCTTCTGTCCCGTTCATGGTTGCGGTTGGTGAGGTGCCTTTTGCTCTTACTCAGGGTTTTTTTGTGTGCGTGGGGGAATTGCCTCTGAAGCTGGGCTCCCGCCACCTCTCAGCCTTCGCCGTTACCCCGGGGAGAAGTGGCTACGCTCACCTCTGCGGGGCACCCCTTATAAAGTGCCCCCTGGGGTAAGCTCCAGGCATTGGTGTCAGCACGATTAGGGCTTAGAGAATTATTAATCATAATCATCCAGGGGTAATTGGCTTTCTTGGGAAGGTATTAAGGTGACACCTGTTTCTGGCCTGCACTGTCATTGTTGCAGACCATGGTTCATGGTCATTACATATAGAGGTAGCTCTGCAGCACACCATTCAATGGGGGGCCCAAACCAGGAGGCAGCTCCACCTGCATGGCCTCACTCCTCGGCATGGCTGTGGCTCTCCCCAGGGAGCGAGGTGGTCACTGCGCCCCGTGGCCCAGAGTGGGGTGCCCACAGCTCGTGCTGCCATCACCCAGGGGAGGCACTCGCCCCACCAGGCACACAGTCCACCCCCCAGGGGCACCCAAGGGCTGAGCTGCCCGCCAGTTGGAAGTGCCTCAGTTTCCCCACAGAGGGGTGTTGGAAACGGGACACGTCACTACCAGGTCAGAGGGAAGGACAAAGCATGCAGGATCCTGCTCATGGCTGTGCTTGCCCAAAGCTCCCAAGCTGAGTGTTCAGCCTTGCCAACAAACAGAACCCTTCTCTGCCCCTGTGAGCAGGAGTGAATCCTGTGACAGAAAAAACCCACGACCATGAGTCTGGGGGCTGTAGAGGCTGCTGGGATGGGCAGGTTTGGTGTGGTCCCCCAGAGACAGAGGCCTATTCTCACAAGAGGAAAGCTGTGACACCAGCTAGCCCCCGCTGCAGAGCCGTCTCCATCACAGCTGCCATTCCCAGGAGGAGGATGGTGACGGTACTCTCAGGCAGCATGACCATCAACCCTCCTCCCATGTGCTCTCAGCCATCTGCTTTTCCTGCTGCAAGGTTTGACTGGGCAGGTCTGAAGAACACAGTTAAACACTGATCCTGCCGGCAAGTTTCCAGTTGTACCCACCTCCTCCGTCCCTGGCTTGACATGTGTTTTGCATCACACCAATTACATTGGTAGCAGCAACAAAATAACCTAGCCCATCCGTCTTGGGCAGGTATCATTTTGCACTGGTGCTGAGAAAGGTTGTGGACAAGGCAGAGAAGGAAATTTCTGAGCTGAAGCCAACATTCGCCCTCATATTCTGGGTGACAGACATCTTCAGTCTCCCTGAAACTTTGCAGAAGTGTTGGATTCCATATAGGTGGGCATTAGAGCCGCGGGGGAAGCTGTTGTTGGAGCCTCCCATGTCCTAATGTCTACCTCCCCACTTGATGCATTCAGTTGTGCTTGAAATGTTCTTTTTGCCAGTCAGCACCTGAGTTAGACATTACCTGGTTTACATTTTTCAGAGACAATAGGACAGCATGTACACAAGTGAACACAACGAAGCCAACCACAGATCTCCCCTCTGTACGAGGCGATTCCTTACGGCTCATGCCGCCATGATTAATCTTTCAAACTCCAAAGCTATTTTCCCCACTTTTTTTTTTCTCCCTTTCTTTCTTTGTACCCACTGTTTATCACTGTTCTCATGTACATATCATTCTCAGCACTAATAGCACTCCAGTTGGCACGCAAATTCCAGCCAGTGTCCCCGCAGAGGTTACAGCAGACTGCTTGGCCCCTTGGTAGGGGACAGGGCTGTAAGGGATCCGAGCAGCCCCACAGCAATTGCTTTTTAAGCTGCAGCCAGGGGCTTGGGCTTAACTTCCCCTGCAGCCAGGAGCTGAGGAGAGGGCATCAGAGTGCCTCATGCAGCACGGAGGAGGATGTGCCAGAGCAGCTGGAGCTGGCGGGTGGGAGATGAGCAGAGGCTCACGTCCTCTTGGCCTTAATAAACTTGCTTCAGTCCTGGCCTAGTTTTCACCAGTGTTCCCTGTGGACTAGTTTAGCACATGCAAAACCGTTCAAAGGGAAAAAGCAGAAAACTCTGTTCTCTTCAAATAATAGGCCAAGCAGGGAAACCTTCCCTCTAGTGGGCAACATCTTACAGAAGCACTGATGGACCTGGAACGCTGGTACCACTGACAAAGACGGACTGTCTCATCAAAGGCAGGCCCGGACAGCCACAAAAGTCTTCCTTCACATCAGTATGCAAATACCAGCTCCTCACACAGCCTCTGCTCATACTATGTCCCTCTCAATTAACTTTTCACATGTGTTGTCAAGGCCAAAGCGGTGCCACTAACTGCAAGTGCAGCTGTTCACACTTGTACCTGGGTGTACAAGAAGGATTAAAGGTTTATCTTCCCCATATACAAATACGCCACATTAAGCTCTGATGCAATAAGCTGCTGCTGAGGTTAGCAGCTGCTGCTTGGGGCTTAGAGCCTGACCTGCGTCACCACTGGAGTAGGGGCAGCGGGAAACGCAAGCAGTGACAGGGGAGAAGCACAGGGCAGGTTGAAGAAAACAGTTGGTGAACCACTCACAATTGGCTCAGACAAAAGCTGTGTGGTGGGACTTGCACCCCCAGGGATTTCTTATCGTGGAGTCACCAGAGCTTCAATGGCACAAGGCAGGCTGGAGCTAGAACATCTTAACAACTGATGAGATGTGCGGAGTCTAGCTCTGCCTGGAAAAGCCCAATACTCCTTTCAAACTTAGACTGTATTGACAGAGAAGTTTAAAAACACACAAAAAAGCTTCCTTGTTTGATCTATTTTGCCTCTGTGTCATTGCAAACCCTATTTATTTTTATAATTTTTCATTCCTGCTAGCTCTACAAAGCCAGCTCAGTTCTGGGAGAACAAACTGAATTCCATTTTGGCTCACGTATCAAACAGCATTGTTTATCAATGTCACTTGCAAAGTCTTTATTGCAAACAGTGATACACGAGTCAGAAAGCAGACAAGTGCTAATTAGAACAGAATGTTTTTAAAGTGGTAAATTATGCAAATTTGGTCAGGAACCACTGAGGGACACGGAAACCCTGTAGTGCTATTTCATAGAATCATAGGATGGTTTGGGTTGGAAGGGACCTCAAAGCCCACCCAGTGCCACCCCCTGCCATGGGCAGGGCCCCCTCCCACCAGCCCAGGCTGCCACCAGCCCCATCCAGCCTTGGGCACTGCCAGGGATGGGGCAGCCACGGCTCCTCTGGGCAGCCTGGGCCAGGGCCTCACCACCCTCTGAGGGAAGGATTTCTTCCTTACATCTAACCTAAACCTCCCCTCTCTTAGTTTAGAGCCATTCCCCCTTGTCCTGTCACTGCACCCCCGGACAAAAAGTCCCTCCCCAGCTTTCCTGCAGCCCCTTCAGGCCCTGGCAGGCCACTCTAAGGTGTCCCGGAGCCTTCTCTCCTGCAGGCTGAGCACCCCCAGCTCCCTCAGCCTGTCCTCACAGCAGAGCTGCTCCAGCCTCTGAGCATCCTCTGGACGCGCTCCACCAGGTCGCTGTCCTGGGGCTGGGGGCCCCAGAGCTGATTGCAGTGCTGCAGGAGAGGTCTCACGAAAGTGGACAGATTTCAAAGTGCCACTTTCCAGAGGAACTCAAGCAGAGACATCGCCCACTGATTGCACAAGTGCTGCTGTTCACATGGTAGCTGCTTTACCAGCACCCACCAACCTCAGACAGCAGCTTACGGCAGTAAATTAGAATATTACTTGCCATTCAGAACAAAGGGAGCCTTGTGACATACAGGATGTCATAATAAAACTCACGCTAACAAGGGTACAACTTGAACTGGATTAAAGTCAAGAGACCTATCACTTCTCAACTCCAGTCCAGCCCAGCTGGTTCCCTACACAGATTCTCATACTGTCAGAACTGCTCAGTATCCTCCCTCAGGTCAGTTATCCAGGAGCACTTGGTGTGCTGCATCTGGCTGGGATGGAGTTAACTTTCTTCATAGCAGCCCAAGTGGTGCCATGTTTTGGATTTGCTAAAATGGTGTTGATAAAACAGCAGCCCTTTAGCTATTGCTGAGCACTGCTCGCACAGAGCTGAAGGGTGATTTTGTTCCCCACTCTGCCTCCAGCAATGGGCCAGAGGAGGGCAAGCAGCTGGGAGGGGGCACAGCCAGGACAGCTAACCCGAGTTGACCAAAGGGGCGTTCCATACAAGATGACGTGGTGCTCAGAAACAGAAGGAGAAGAGGAAGACAAACACCATAACCACCACTATGTAACCATTACTCATGCTGAGGCCCTGCTTTCCAGGAAGCAGCTGGACATCTGCCTGCCACAAGGAATTAAAGAATAAATTGCTTACTGCTTTTCTTGCACACAGAGCTTTGCTTATTAAACTATCTTTATCTTGACCAACAAGTTTTTTCTCCTTTCGCTCTTTTAATTATTTCCCGTCCTGCCAGAGTGGGGTGGGAAGTGAGCATACAACTGCACGGGTGCTTAGTTGCTGTCTGGGAGGGACCTACCACACTTGGTCAAGCAGCTGCACCACTGAAGTCCCCTCAATCTCAGCACCTGGTTGGCTGCACTAGAAAAAACTGGAAGGCAGGTCCATCTCCTCTCTCCTCTCCACTGTGCTTCCCATGGCTGTGGACAGGAACAATGCTAAGGAGCTACTGCTCAGAAACACTGCGTTAGCGCATCGCCTCTGCCAGGGAGCACGACAGTCAGTGGAGCTGTGCTAGCTCAGACAGGCAGGCGGGCCCACACAGCAACGGTGCACTCACAGCACAGCAGCCACAGGAGCTGACAGGATGCCAGCATTCCGGGGAGCTATGGCACGAGCTTAACAACAAAGCAAGTTGCATCACCTACTATTTTGTTCTCAGCAGATGAAGAACTCTCCTACCCTTAGGTACAGAGGAGGAACTGTGAGAAAACAGTGGCTGACTGTGAGCCCTCAGCTGCTTTGGTATTCCTCCCTGTCAACCCCATGTATTTATAAGCATGCAAACACATTAGCCCATTAGGTCAGTGTTTTTCCCTTCATTAATGGTAAACATGCTAATGTTACCAGAAACACATAAGGCTGCAGTAGACAGATGAGGAACTTACGTCTGGGTGTTTTTGTTAACATGAAATGGACACTTCCATACAGAACCTGTCACGTGGATTTTAACAAGCATGGATTCTACCTAGGTTAAAAGGAAATTCTGAGACAAACAGTGCTGAAAAATAGTCCCATTTATTTGAAGTTCTGACAATAACAGGTATTAAGGAACAAATTAAGTCTTAACACAAGTTGGAGTAAAAACAATTACTTCAAGCCTGAACTTGACCCTAGGAACCTTCCTGTAAAAATCCGTGGCACTTCAGCTGTTTGTCTGGGAAATGTAGAGGACAGACATTCTCATTTTAAAAAAGTTAAATTTTTTTTTCAACTCAGTTCCACTCACATACAAAACAGAACAAGATGACAACTAAGTTGTTAGGAAAACCATGAATCTAACAAGTACTTTGCCAAGTCAATAGGGAAGTCTCTCAGCTGAGGTATAACATTGTTTTTCTTCATTGGCTTGACTCATCTATTCTCCTTCGACAGAACGGACAACAGTTATGCTGGAGCACGAGAAGCTCATAGTCTTCTGTGTGGAACATCTATGAATTAGGAACAAATTGAGGGACAAATTAGCCTGTGACTAGATCAAAGAAAATGCAAACTGAGCTCAGTGGATTTTCTGACACATTCTGAAGCAACTATTACACAAGAATTTACCTTCAACTGTTAGTCAGAGCTCTAACCTACAACAGAGCAGCAAACATTTTGCAGATCACTGCCAGTGTAGCTGAAGATGCACAAACCAATTAATTACTTTTAGGAAGGATGAAAATTAGAGTTTGTGTAACCAAATGTGACTGAATTCCAGTATTTCAAAAAGCCATTCCTGAGAAGGGAAGAAGGAGAATAGGGACTGAACCACAAGCTAACTTAGTTTACTGACTGATTTTCCTTGCTAGACCAGGCTGAATGTCAGAGAGGCAGACCAAAAAGGAATAAATACAAACCAGCATTTGTTGTTCAGGTGAGGTTTGCTCAACAGGTTCTGACTATCGCTGTCAGCACAGCTTCTCAAAGTTTTCTTCCCAAGCTCAGCTACCTCAAGGTTTTCAAGGTTTCAGAAGGCAGCTGTTCCTCTGTGCCTCACATTGCTTATTTTTTCATTGCTGTCTGTACATCATTCAGGAATTTACTGGATATATCTTAAAGTATGAAGTTATCAATGATTTGAATTGTTTCAGCTAATTTCTCAGTATTTTTTTAAACCTCTTTATGAAAACACTACCTGAAAACACGATGGACACATGGTAATGGAGGCATCTGGTAGCAGGGAACGGTAGTACTGCCATCGCAATGGCTTTGGCCAGCGTTTAATCAGAACGTCCCTCCGACTCAGTGACTGGAGAACAGCACGATTCACAATCACTGGAACAAATTCTGAGCCTCCTTGCTGCAGGTGAGCAGGTTTAGAAAGAAATTGTTATCAACTGCAAAGTCCTTTGAGGATTAATACGATCTTGTAAAATGCAAAGTACAATTCAGCAGGAAAAGATAACATACAATGAGCCTGATCCCACCAATCTCACTGGCAGTTTTATCAATGTTTCCAGTGACAACAGCATCCAGCTACATCTCTATCTTCTTCTCAGTGAGTTTCTATTATAGATGTTAACACAACTTTGTAAATAATACCCAGGCCCACAGGCACGTATTAAAACCTCACAGGAATTTTATAGTAATAGTTTTATAGTAATACCCATAGAAGACAACCCCACAGCATGATGATAAAATCAAATTCCAGAAATGTTTACTTTAAGATCTTTTTATATACCTTGGTGGTTTTGTTTGTTTTGTTTTTTTTTTTTTGTTTTTTAAAGAGAGGAGTTGTTATCTGGTAAATCCTTTTCCCTCTCTAGTTCCATCTCTCTCAGCCCCCTGATCCATACCTCTCTTGTGGTAGTCTACATAACACATTCACACTAGAAGAGCAGCATGGACTGTAAGTCATGGGAAGACACTGGTAAGGCTCTTACCTCAAAGCTCAGTTTTGCTGTAAAGGGATCATCATCTTCAATAATATCTGCACTGTCATCAAGCCTCAAACTCTGTGCATCTGAAGACATTTCTTAAGGAAGAACCAGAGTTCCTATAAAATTGGCTGTTCTCACTGTAGCTAGCACTCAGAATAAATATAAAACCATTCTAGCAGGACTGGTATCCTTGTTGCTCCAGAGGGTTAAGGCATTTTCAGGCTGCTACAGTGCCTAGGTTATTACAGAAAGTACTAGAGAAGGGGTTACTCTGACTACAGTAACTAGGGAACTTTATAATTGCAGCAGCTGTAGACCAGCAAAACTGACTACAACCAAATATGACATCAGCTCTGCCTGATTTCCTGCCTGTCCACATCTGACATTGCAAAAAGCAAGTGAAGTCAACTCTTTAAATTATATTTTAAGCAGTTTTATTCAGAGATTATGTTTTCTTATGTGTTAGTCTGCACCTAGTACGATATGGCCCCCACAGCAACTGGGAGCTCTGGGTGCCAAAACATTACAAAGGAGATTCCAACAGGAATGGTTCCGAAGGAAGTCCATGCTGGTTTCCCTTGCTTAAGAAGAAAGCAGCCTCCAAAGCAAGCTGTTACGGGAAGTAACACTTCAGATTCTCCCCACTCTTTACTGAAAGCAGTTACAACAGAATAGGCACAGCATGGCATTCCACTGTTAAAATGAAGTATTTCAGACAATTAGAAACAAGGTTTTGTGATGAAAAATCTTTATAAACGTATTAGGTTTAATTAATTTATCACTGTTTGTTATACTAACTTGAAAAGGAGATAACATAATCGTACTTGCATCAGTCGTATGACAAAAAAATTAAACCTACAAAAAATATTAAATTGCTTATTTATTCCTAAGAAAGGGACTGGAAACAGCTTTTAATCAACAGGATACTGTCACTCATCATCTCTTGCCATTTATTCTCTCTCTTATTCAATCTTGGAGCTTCAAGATCAATGAGAGCTACAGCTTCTTCATCTGTGATGCCGTCTTCCAAATAGAACTCAACCAGATGTAGCACTTCTAAAGGGGTGTGAAAAACAAGGAGCATGACCTACAAGATCTCAGAAAAGGCCTTCTAGAAAATACTTTGCCCTTTAAGAAGTGAACATCCTCTGGCGTCTCCCCACACGTTCTCATGAAGGAAAAAACAAAGCAAAACAAAGGCAACCAAACAAAAAAATGCCTCAGCTTCTCAAAGGATGACATCTGTGTTCATTAAACACTTTATACACTCGTGTTTCATAATAAAGCAATGCTTTGCTGCTGCTGTCTTGCAGTGAAATCCAGCTATGCCTGGGACAAGAAGCAGCCACAGTCAAATCTAACAACACTGAAAGGGAAGATTTGCGTGTCCAAGTAACATTGCAAAGGGAACAAATTAAGTACTAGCGCATTCTTTCAGTTTAACATTTATCTACATGAAAAGTACAACAAAGTATGATATTCCAACGCACCATAGGAGGACGCGGAGAAGACGAAAGGTTGTCTGCAATTAATGCAGACATTCCCCAAGTTATTTAGCAAAGGGTTGTTGGTAGAGCACCTATAACACAAGGGTACAAGCTCCTGCAAAGACACATACAGAGCACAGTAATCATAAACAGGCCAGCATATCTGGTACACTTTGGTTTCAATTAAACAGGGGTTCCTCAGGTTTACACCACTGATATTACACCAGCCCTAATCAGAAGAAATATTGCTGTGAAATCAGATCCTTAAACATCTGAAAATGCTTTTCTTTTTTAATAAAACAGCAAGTTTTCACATTAAAAAATAGCTGTCTTCACCATTCTAACAATGACATTTTCACCTTGCCTTTGCAGTTACAGAAGCAAATTTTTGTATCAAATACACAGTACTAGAAGAAGATGAAGGGAAGTTTACTGAGATTTGCTTTTTTTTTTTTTTAACTGAGATTCTTTTTTTCTTTGCAGGTTTGGTCAAATTCAAGTTTTCCAATTAATTCATTTCTCTTCTTTTCAAGAGCACAGTTATTTTAGGCAGTTCTTAAGACTGTGTTTCTATTATTTCAGGTAGCCAGGTGCTTGTTCAGTGCACAATACAATTTATTTTTAGTGAGTACTCCATGAGACATGGCTTTATAGAGCACTGCAGAAATTCAGGCTTCAGTTAAAGAAGAAAAGGTGATAAAATAAGACTTAAGGAAGGAAGGTCATTCAAGGGATAGGGGGAGGAGGGAAGGAGTGCTAGAAGTTGGGACAAATGAAAGTGACCTCCAGCTGCAGAAAGTCATAAAGACCATGGTGTAATTGCATGTGGATCACAGAGAAAAAGGCTTGAAAGAATTAATAGGCAGAGAAGAAGGTAGACACAAGACAGGAGAGGGAGGACAGAAGCTGCCTATCAAGAAAGAACTGATTTTAGCTTGTTCTCGGGAGCAAATGGAAGCCTGCCCTGAAGAATAACAATAAAGGGACTGCTTCCAGTGGAAATATAATTATACCACAGACCTGGCAGAATGTATTTCAGACTTTTGTGTATAAGGCAACTCAGATTCTTGGATTAGACTACTTATTAATGATTAAAAGGAAACAATACAACTTACTTCACTGTCATGAAATGGCTTGGATCGGATTGTCAGGCTGCCCAACTCAATTGATTTCTGGAACCTAGCTGGAATCTGCAGCCCCTGTAACTTGTCATAGGCATGACGAGCCAGTTTATATGCACCAAGAGCTTTACTCTGTTTTGCCAGGGCAAATAATGTATTACTATAATTAAATTAAGGAATAAAAATACATATGGCATTTAGGAAATACTACAGTGCTCTTTCCAGTCATAGAAACTGTGCAATGAGGCATGTTCTACAACAGCAGTTCGAACAGGCCTTAACAAAATACATATATATATATATACATACACACAAATACACATAACCATATACATAGTTTAAATAAACAAATGTGAAAGGACTATCAAAGTGGCTGGGGGTAATTTTTAGTGAGGTAAGGAACTGCCCCTTGTCCTGGTTTCAGTTAGGACAGTTATTTTCCCTCCTAGTAGCTGGTAGGGTGCTATGTTTTGGATTAGGATGAGAAGAGTGCTGATAACATGCTGATGTTTTAATTGCTGCAGAGCAATACTTACACCAAGCCAAGGACTTTACTGCTCCTCACTCTGTCCTGCCAGTGGGCAGGCTGGGGGTGCAGCAAGAGCTGGGAGGGGACAGACCCAGGACAACTGACCCCAACTGGCCAAAGGGGTATTCCATGCCATCTGGGGTCATGCTGAACAATATATAGGGGTGGCTAGATGGGGCGGGGGGCCAGCTGCTTGGGGTTGGGCTGGGCATCAGTCAGCGGGTGGTGTGCAATTGCATTGTGCATCGCTTGTTTGTACACGTTAGTAGTAGTAGTACTATTAGCATTATTATTTTCCTTTCTTTTCTGTCCTAATAAAGTGTCTTTATCTCAGCCCACAGGCGTTCATTTCTTTCTGACTCTCTCCCCCATCCCAGAGAGGGAGGGTGAGCGAACGGCTGTGAGGTGCGTGGCTGCCGGCCGGGTTAAACCACAGCAACCCTACATTAATACCGCTTTGGTTAAATGTTCTGACTCCATTTTGAAGTTAATTTTGGAGTGAATGGATTTTCCCATCCAAATTTTACATATATAGAGAGACAGATAGCTATGAACACCAGCAGTGCACTGCCACCTACTAAATGTACATGATCTCACTGAAAGAACTCAGCGCGTGCTGTAGCAGTGACCAAGGGGTGCCTCTTTCATTAGCATGTAACAGTAACTGCTGTTTAGAAAGCTACCAATCATAATGGGCACAAGGAATGTTATGAAAGACTTTTTGAAAGATATACACTCATAAGTGAGGAAGTTACTAAAAGGAAAGCAAATATCCCACCCAGAGCCACGATGGAAGCAAAACAAAGAACATCACGCTTTCCCTACGGCAACTGCTGACCCTTTTTGTTATTTTTTACAGACAGGTGCATTTCTACAGTGTTCACACAGGCCTTTTATGAAGTATTTCCAAAAGATGCAATATGCACTAACAAAGCTGTGCAAATGTTAGCTTGATAGACACTACACAGCTATACCAGCCTCATATGAAGCAAAAGAGCCTGTATCTCCCCTCCCTCCACCACCTCCTGTCTCAGTTCAGTCTCCTTGCAGCAACACTGTCAAGATTCAGAGCCAACATCCTGTTTCGATGACTAGCATCCTAGAACTTGCTTCCCTGACAAAGGCGATGCATCAGACTGGGTGGGTGGCTGAGAATTACATGTTGGTTGATTTTTACAGCTCCCAAAGACTGGGGGGGAAGGTAGTGCAGTTAAACACAATGGTTTGAAGGTGCTGATTATTTCCTTAGGGACACAAGTCAATTTCCATTAACTGTAACCAACAGCTGAAACTGAACATACCCTAAAGTAGATCTCTGCATTGTGGATCAACTTCAATTATTCTTTTCATGCATCTCAGCTTCTAGATTCTGTGCTGTATTGGAAGGATACACTTTTGAGATCCCCAAAGGAGTCTCCTTTGTTAAGCTGTGAAGCAGAAACCTGGAAATATTGAAGAGTGTTTCGGGCAAGTGGAAACTGAAAGGCTCCTCCTGCAGTATTAAAAATAAACAGATATTTCTGAGCTGGCAAACCAACAATTTCTATCACTAAGCATCACAACACTAGGCATCTCAAGTACTGTGTCTCTTGCATACAGTTGCAAAAAGAAGAGGTGCTGACAGAATATACCAAGTAGGTTTTACATGTCTAACACCAATGTTCATGCCTGCTACACACAGAAAGACAAAAAGAGATCCAGTCTTTAACAGGTTATTTAAAAACAGGACATACCAGCCACAAATGGTGTGGAATCTCTACCACCTAAGGTCTGAAGTGGTCTGACCAGCACAGACCTCAACTGCAGAGAGTCTTCTTTTGCATAAGGGCATGGATCAAGGGTTCTCAAATGTTTTACAGAAGATATTTTCACCAACAGTGGTGGTAACATTACTGTAACTGCTGTAAGCAGCAGGAGCTCCCCCTTCAAGACTGTATATCATTCTGGAGTAATTTATAAATATCATTACTTATAAATATCATTACTGATACAAGTACCACACTGTGGGAATCTCTAAGCCAGGGTGCCTTCTGTTCAAAACTGTTTTCCATGATTAAAGGAAGAGCCTACCATAGCCAGTGTAGGACTAGAGACCCAGTCACTGGAACCAAGTCAATACAGCTAGCAAAAAAAGGACTGGGGGTGGAAAGTCAAGCGTTGTCATATCCTCTGCCCACACTGAGACAAACACAGATCTGCTAAAGTTGCACTGCAGCTTTTAGGAACTAAGACAACAGAAGTTCTTGTGCAGTACAACAGAAGGCAAAGAAATCAGTTACTATACAGTATCACTGATAAGTCATTAAATACCTTTCTGGACTCCTACAATATAAATGCTCATAACGCAGCTTTTAAGGTAAATATCTTACCGTATATCTTTGAATATAGTGATAGACATGGTAAACTTCTGCCAAATGCTGGAAGTGATGAAACTTCTGTAACATTTCAGTCTTCTGTTGTTCATTCTCTGTGGGATGTAAAGGCATTAGTACCAGTCTCCAACATGAGTCTATGAGACTCAGTGGGAAGAAAACGATGTATTATGGTACTAGTGCCGCATTTCCAAAAGAAGTGCATACCAGTCCAGGTGTGTCCCATCTACTTGTGGAACACACAGGTTAAATAGACTTGCTGTTTTTGTGAGCAAGTTCCTGCTTTAAAAAAGCATGGTAAAACACAACAGTTAAAGCAATAGTTTTAACATAGCTAGAGGCTATGGCAGAGTTAAAGGCGGAAAATAGGAGCTGTGCATCACTGGGAACTTCATTCCTAACTTCACAGTTTACAAATAAAATGAGTTTTGAAACATTTGTTTCATAGATATTAAATACACTACTAAAAATTTGGAACAATTTGCATTTCCATACAATATCTCAGGGGTAATGTCAGCACTATCAAGCAACAGCTGAACTAAAAAATGTACTTACAGACCAAGCACAAGACAGCATTATCAATCTTTGTATTTGTTACCAAGCTACATCTCTTAACCACTGGCTCCACCCCTCTCCCACTGAAGAAGAGGAGGTGACAGCTAATAATCAGGTTTTTATTTGTTGTCAAAAATAGTCTGTAAAGTATCTACCCCACCCACATTCAAGTACTAGGCAGATCTTATGCTCCAAGGCCACCTTTTAGTTACTAGTACTTTGACCTGCCAATCAGTTCTCTAGCTGAAGTGCGCTGAGGGGAGGTACGTGAGGATACGGGATCCCAGGAGACACTATTTTGATTCTAGCCAGATTTCAGAACGAGGCCTACACATGCTGATGTTGTTGTTTTGCTCATCTGTTTTAAATAAGCACATGGGAAAAACAGGGGACTACAAAAATAGCACAAGTCAGAGCTACATACAGCACAAAAGAAGAAAAAAACAACAGTGAAGTAGTTGCAGCAGTGCTATCACAATTCACTAGCTGTTTACATGCACAAGGAAGTAACAAATACGAACTTCCTTTCAGTTACTTACCTTGGGCTATATCTAAACACTGCATGGAAAGCATCCAGTAATAATAGGCTGCATCATTAAATCGGCTTTCAACCACAGCGTTGTGTGTTAGCTGCTCCAGCACTCTTACAGCTTCACTCTGCCTGCCAGCCTTGTGGAATGCTATGAAGAAAGCCAAAACAAAGAGGATTTTACATTGTGATTATATCAATTAACTGAAATTAATGTTTTTAAATTAAGAGCAGCCTATTCAGCCAATATCAGATCATCTACTCAGGGAGGATGAAAAGGATTATACACTCGTATTTTTCTCCTTGAAAGCAGCAACACTAATGGAACATGAGATGGATCTGTAGGTATTTTAGGGCTTTTGCACTGTCTCAGGGGCTCCTGAGCTGACAGACATTATACAATGCAGGGTGTTCTGTTTTTTTCTTTAAATATAGAAAAGAGTAAAACTACAATGATCTTTAGATTTGTATACAAGCAATCTCTAAACACCACAAATCACACCTACCTTCAAAACTACAATAAATTGAAGTTAGTGCTCTAGTTTGTAATGCTGAATATTTTTATTTTTATTTTTTTTAAAAAAAGATTGTACCATTTGCTATATCATTCTAGCATTTTTAAAAACATTTCTTTAACTGACCCTCGGAAGCCAGTATAAAGTTAGATCCTGAATTCTCACTTGATAAAAATGCATTTGGCAAACACAGCCTTCATATAGGGTAATATAGGAGAAAAATAAGTAAAGATAGCACAATTGCCTCCTGACTTTAGCTAGCTCCGATATCACCAAATTCTCATATACACATACACAATGATCTCTAGCTCACCCAGTTTGGGGGAATTTTTATCAGCCAAGAAACTTCAGCATAGTCCTCTGTGGAGCCAACTAGGAACAATATACCTGAATGTGCAGAGCTCTATGTGCAAACTACTAAGCTGCCCTAAAAGCAGATGCTCAAAGGTTTAGTGCTGAGACATACAAACTAGTTTTGCACAGACAGCTCACGTCTGGCATGTTCACTAGCTTGGCCCTTATATGCAAATGCAGTTATACTCTTAGATCCGAGCTGGCTCTGGAAATAGCAGATGCAACAGTCACATGGAGCTGCACCTGAGAAAAAGAAGCATACTAAAAACATGCTGGCTCCACATGGAGCTTGCTTCAAAGCTCTTCTTATCCCTGGAACAATTTATGAATAAAATTTTGAAGCCTGTCCACATGACGGAAGGTTGACAGTTCTCTTTAAAGGTAATTTTATAAGCTTAACAAAAATCTATGAAAATTCTTAAAGAAACATGAAGATTTTACTTGTACAAACCCAACATTATCTAAACATAAGGAAAAACAGGTCTTTCCACTCTGGTCTGCAAAGTACTTGCTACACTTTGAATCTTACTGTGATGAAAATATTAATAAGAACAGTTCAGATTATATGCCAAATACCTGTTGCCACGTGTCAATCTCAGCTATACAATGAGATGGAAAAGTCTGGAACTATATTTGGATGCCATCACTTCTGATGGATCCATCACATTTTCTAATTAAATAGAGACCTCCAGCTACTTTTCTTTAAGACTGGTCTGAAAACATGGTTTCTGTTTGTTTTGAATCTCACTGATAGAAAACCCTCAAGGGCAAAGATTGCTTATTCTGTGTTGGAAAAGTACAGAGGACATTTTGAATGTCCAGTGGTCTGTCAGCAAGTCTTACCTTTTTGGGCTTCTTCAAATCTATCGTTCTCTGCTAGCCACTGAGCATAAGGGACATAGACATCATCTTTGAATTCAGGATGCTTTTCACTCAAAGCAAATGCCTGAGGTACATAATAAATTCGTTTTTAGCATAATGCATGGTTTAAACAGTTAAAGGGTTTAGCATACTCCATGGGATCAATCTTTTATTTCCAAGTAAATTCACAATGAAAATACATACACATAATAAAGATTATATCCATCTTTTCTCCAGGATGAAACTAATGTATTTTAAAATAAAAAGCAATCACCAACAAAAGAAAAGTTAAGCATAGCAGCAGCCTGGATTATGAATTAGGGAAACTTGAAAGTGTATCTAGGAAATTTAGTACATTTCACAGCAGGAAACATGAATTTATTTATTTATTTATTTATTTTTACTGAACGTATCTTCTAAAGAGACTGAAGCAACACTTTGTTTCCTAAACTCACTAACTGGTCAATAGAAGATTAAGCCTACGATTTTCAAAAGCACCTATATAATTTGCAGGGGAGGTGAAGTGTCAGTTCTAGTGGCACTTTGAAAACCCTACCTTAAGTTACACCTATCAAAATCTTAATTTGAAGAAATGCAAACAGAACTAAGGTAGCCCCAACTTTGAAGTATGGATACTGGCAGACTCATGCTTTCATGGAAAAACCCACAGAAGTCAGCAGAACTTTACCTAATCATAAACATAAATCTAGTTTATAAAGTGGGGTTCACACAGCATACATTCATCAGATCTACATCATACACTCACTCATACGTGTCCAAGTTATAAAAATAATGCAGCTCAAAACAGAATTTCCCTGATACTTCTTCCCCTGATATAATTTATATTTATTCTACTGGACTAGAAGCATCTTACAGATTTGCATAGGAAACGGGCAACAGGCAAAAAAGGTGTTCAGAAACCAGACCAAGAAACATTCAGCCAGGACACTTAAGAAAAAAACACACTACAACAAAAAAAACACCAAAACCACCCATAAACAAAATCAAAGAAAGAGCAATGAGCATACAAAATAAACCTGAGTACTCAGAATCACATTCTATGGCAGCCTTCACCCTCCTTGCTTCCCCCTTCAGTACAGTGGTGGAGGAACCAGACATTTGTCTCCCTCTTTCAACCACAGATAATAAGTAGTAGCAATTTTAAACATGCTTACTTCTTCCCAGCGAAGGGTCTCCACGTAGAGATGGACCAATGCTTTCAGGTCACCAACCTTCATGTATGTTTCTGCTGCATAGCCAGGGTTATCAAGTTTCTTAAAATAGAAGGCACATTTTAACAAAGGCTCACGCTCAGCTTTATCCAGTTTCCGAGCAACTTCTATTAACCTAGACATGATAAAAAGATAACAAATGTTTTGGGTTCAGCTGCCGTTTAACTATTGTAATAACTTCACTTTTAATCAGTTATTATTTAATACCGTAATAGTAGTATCACGTGACATGCTGTTTGAATGCTTACTGAAAGCTGCTTAAGATTCTTTTTATCTTTTACAAGCTCAAAACCTGTTCCTACAATCCTTACTAATGCACGCAGTTCACAACAAACTATCACAACAAAGTATCACAACAAACTATCCTCAGTGGTTTGCTCTGTCATGAAGACAGAGGGAAGCAGTAGGTCCTACATGACTAAGTCACATGGGACACGATTCCTTAACTTTGACCTAAAAAAAAATAAGCTCATGAATAAACATTACTCCATTTGCCACAAGGGAAACTGAGTCAGGGGAATGCTGAGTCACCTGTCCAAGTTTTTATGTCAACTCAGCAGAAGACGCAAAGCACGAACTATTGCAAATCAAGAAGTATTTGACCAGGACAAGAGTTGCCCAAGAATTTATGTCTAGGAATTCCGTGCTCCAGTTCTCAGCTGCAACAGTTTAAAACATAAATAGGCTACCAAATACAATCGCTGCTGTGATGATTACTCTGAAACGCTTAAGGCATGCATATTTTAGAAGACAGTCTCATAATACAGATGAACCCATTCACATTCTTTATCATTGTAACACAATTATTTTCATAGCACAATGCCCCTATGCTCTTAACATTTAATGCAACTTTTGAAACATATTAAATTGTAGATGTGCTTCAAATACAGCTTATGCACCTTTGTTTGTATCAAATTGAGTGTATCAAACAGGTTTTGACTTATTTTAAAGTTATGCAGAATTCACTCAAGTTTCTGCTATACAGTAACTCTGAAATGTAATTAAAACCTACGTATCAACCCAGCCATGGTCCCCGCTGATTTCTATGGCTTTCATGTGCTCGCCTGCAGAAAGGTACATCTCCACTGCTGCTTTTGGCTCATTGATATTCTTGGCCCAATCTGCTTGCTTTTTTATTAGCATCTTTGTGTCCTTGGGATCTCCAGACCTGAGAAAATCCTGAAATAGCACAATACAATAAGTTGGCATTGCTGTCTGGTCACAAACACTGTTACATTCCAAATTCTACAATACATAAGGGCTTTTTTGATGAATATTGTTATGCCTCCTAAGAAAAGAAATAGTACATACAGAGCAACAGAAATTGATCCAGCTTTCAGCAACTAATCAAAGACCAATGTTCAGAGGAAACAATGGCAAGTCTCCCCTCTACACAGGTAAATTAAAAAACAGATAAATAAAATGAGAGATTCTGTGAGGACTGCAAGAAGAATGACACAGATGCCTCAAAGGTAATCAGTAGCTTTCCAAGAAATCAAGCTGGGAGGTTTCTCCCTGTTGATCCTGCTTAAGTAGATATAAACTATTTTGTAGTTTTGTGGTTTTGTTTTTTTTTTGTAGATTTCTGCATGCCATCCAGAAACACACCTTTCTAAAACAAAATGGTACTGATCTTAAAAAAAAAAAAAAAGAGAGAGAGAGAGAGAGAAATACCAATTTTAAGTTTCTTTTAAGAAGGTGCTCTTTCATTCTCAAAGATGACTCAACCCTGTGCTTAGGTAACAACAGTACATCCACTTAAATCACATGTAAGCATCAGCATGCCCCACAAATCAACTAAAGACTGAAATCTCATTTTCTGTGAATACCCCTGATAATTATACTACTGTATATCAAATAAGTTCTTTTATAAGGATAGAATGACAGCTGCTCAAGAGAGCAACTCTGAACTACCGGCTGAACTTCTGCACGGTAAGGCAAACTGCAAGTCTGGATGCTGCAATGATGACCGTTTTGAAAGTATTTTTAATCGTTTGTTCAGCTTCTGCCAATACCAAAGCCCTGGCACCATATGGTTCACATCTGTTGACATCATGCAGCAGGAAAAAAATTGTACTTCAAAACTGGAAGATCAATTAAAGGCAATTTTGGCTGTTAAGAGAACAGACTACTGTCCGTCCTTTAAAACAGCTTTTACCAAATGAAAAATGAGAATAGAGGAGGAATGGAAAACTAAGTAGATAGGAAAGACAGCTTATCCTCAATGTTTCTATTCAATTCTGTTTCAGATTAAAAAAGAAACAAGACCCACAACACAAAAAACACACAGAACTGTTTCAGTATCACAATTCACCACTTTCCCTGATGCAGATAATCAGCAGGTACAGAACTACAACCAGATGTCAGCTCTTAACACTAGAACAAAATCCTATGTCAAGTTCATTTAACTACTGCAACACAGCCCTGATTCAGATTAACCATACAGATGTTGTGATAATCTTCGAATATGAAAAACTGAAGACAAAGAATCAAGTTGAACAATCTTTGATACAACTTCTGTTTGCCAGCATAGGTCATCAGAGTAAGTCCAAAATCAAAAGCTCTGCTTCTTCGAGTATAAAGAGGGTTTTATTTTGTGAGGTCTCAGTAATTTGTGATCTGGTACTGTGATAATGAGCCTATGACCACATATCAAAGGACTTCCTGACCTCTGCCTTTAGTCTGGACTCTCTAGCTGGAACTAATCAAAGTTAACCTCAAATACAAGAAATCAGACTCTGAAAGGATCCTTTTGCTTAATTCTGGCAACATTAACCCCTCCTCCTCCCCCATCCCACATCCATCTATCTGTCCTTGGAACAAATACCTGGCAAGCAAGGGCATTTCCCATGTTCTTCCGTGCATCATGCACTCCTTGCACAAGAGGCTTCCTTCAAATGCTACTAAGTACCTTTAGTTTCTTCTGCATGGAATTACTCTCAAGGATAGGAGGCAAAAGACCTTTTGCTCTCCACTAAATATAAATGTGACTACTGCCAAGAATTAAAGATTCTTATGAAGGCTTATGGGAAAATTTTCATCCATGAATTACTTTATGTTCAAGAAGAGCCAAAACACTGAAGTTAACGAAGACTCATCAGCCAAAAATAGCGGCAGTCCAACTTACATCAGCCAAGCCCCAAAGTATTTATATATTAAGCTCTTGGAAGGAAAAGCTCTCTGTAGCATAATTCATGGAATCTATGCTAAAACAGTTTATATGCACATCATGGTAAAGTCTTTGTCCAGTACTGGACAGAATAAGGCTCTGACAAGTGATGAACAACACTAAACACTGCATACATTCTCAGTGATGTTCATACGAAAACACCATAGAAGACAAAAGGTAAATGATGCTTTCTTATCACCATATAAAAACATCACTTGTTAAAACGGTATTCAATTTATTTCTACTTGGGGACAGAGTTAAGAAAAAATGCCAAGACAGATTGATTCTTGGGAAGCAAATTCTCTAGGGAACAAAAATATATTAGTTTCGTATATTACACGATTTATAAAATATATTAATACAGACTAAAATGCTTAAGTTCAAACTATGAAAGAAAATACTTTTGTTATAATAGGGAAGTGAATTAAACACGTGGTGCACATACCTCACCCCTCCACTTCAGAAGACAATAAATAAATAAAAGGGATTCTTGAGCAACCAGTGGGAAAGAAACCACCATGAAAACTAGATTTTTAGTTTTTGAAAAAGGAAAATGACTATGGATGACACTCTATAACCAAAATCCCAAAGTCACCCTTGGTAGTGCCTATTAAAAAATTCACTGAAAAGCCATGAGCCACATGGATACACTTGAGACTACACAATGCACAGTCTGCTACCTCAGTTATAGACTCTGAAGAAAAATGCCACCATAGCTTATAGACACAGAAGACAGACGTTTTCCCCACCTGTAAGCCTAAATGGACTTCAGCCAACTAAAAGAGAAAGTTGGAACGCAAAACCTGCTTTACACCCCGTCCTTTTATAGGATCATCGTTTGAAAACTTTTACAGGTACATTAGTATTTCTGCATTTAAATACTCAGTTGCAAACTATTACCTTTGCATAGTCAAACATGCGTAAATCAGAGTACATATCCAGAGCTAGGTTCTCATGCCCACTCTTTTTGTACAGCTTTGCTGCCTCGTGGAATTTTCCCTGGTAGGCATAAACATCTGCTAGAAACAGTTCACTGACATTTTCTCCATGCTTCTTCCGCTCCTGGAAAAAAAGAAACAAGATGCAGAACATTCTAGATGATCAGGACCCAGTTGAGAAACAGGCATTGAAAGAGTTGGATTTTCAAGCTCAGATTTTAGTTGTTAATAAAATCCTGTAACACGGTACAATGATGACGCTTCTCCTGCATTTTTGGTGAATTTATAATTAAAGGATTCAATCTCTTAATTAAAATTAGGAAGAGTAAAATTAAATGTCAACTGTTAACGACAAGCAGATTCACAAAGCATGTTAACCTGCCTCTGAATCAAGTATAGTGCCACTAACTCTGCCACCACATACAAGAGCTCATGAGGCACTTCAGAGTGCACATATTCTCCTGCAAACTGGAAGTGCTCGTTCTGTGCAGGAAGCTACCACACATGCCAAGCATATGCAGTGCCACAGCAGCCTTTACGTAGATCAGACAGTGGAGCAATGCCATATACACTGCACGCGTACAGGCGTTTGTTTTACCCTGCATCTCAGAAATGCATTGTTGCCCGGCTTCGGACAGAATTGTTACTACTAGTCTATCCCACATGGAAATAGATAGCTATGAACTAAATTCAAGGAAAACTGCACTAAAGAGGCAAAAGCATTCCACACGCATGCACATTTGAATCACTGCTGCCAAAGGAGGCCCTCACCACACCGTTTCCAGTCACACTTACTGACTAGGCTGCTGTTGAAAGTTCCCTTTTAGAATTTTGTTAAAATAATGATCAGAGGAATTGTTATACCATTTTTGAAAGATTTCACTTAATCTTGCCAGATAGAAAGATCTGACAGTTATGTTTCCTACTGTAATCAATTAGAAAAAAGTGTAATTACCAAGAGAAAACAGTCATATTAATGAAATGTGTGCTTAATTACACCCTTACAAGCCTGAAGAGGAATCCAATATACCACAAGCAACAGTAAGCAACGATGCAGAACTCTCACTTCAGAAGAAGCATCTTCCAGAAGTCTGAAAGTAAGTTTATGCCAATTTACAAGGGGAATCTTAATAATTAAACAGACTACAACATGACAGTACCAGAATATTCTCAGCAGATGCAGATCTGGAGGAGCATGGGTAGAAAAGAAAGGTTATTACTGGTGAGAGAATGCTCTCATCTACTTATTTACCCTATAAGAAAAAAAAAGGGGGGGATGCTCCTAGCACAGAACTTGTCCCATGTTAGACACCAAGAAAAAAGCCAACTGGAACCAACAAATGGCTGACATTTTGACAGAACCAGGACAGCTTTGCAAGGAATGGAAGGCAAGGAACGTGTTCTTTCAGAGAAGGTATAAGTCTAATTAGCATGAGATAGAGGAATCCCCTTTATGCCATCTCAACGCAGATCTTCAAACCAAGCATTATCATCAAGTGGTCTTTGTAAAAGGACAAGAGAGCCTGTCTTTTAATGTGCTCATGACAGACAGTTATTGTCAAGTGAAATTCTATCAAGAAGTGTGAAAAGGATGAGAAGTAGTGATTAGAACACAGCATGGAAGTAAGGAATCCTAAATTCTATTTCCAGTTGT
Source organism: Oxyura jamaicensis (assembly GCF_011077185.1). NCBI lineage: Eukaryota > Metazoa > Chordata > Aves > Anseriformes > Anatidae > Oxyura > Oxyura jamaicensis. Next base: position 21,509,395 of record NC_048904.1, on the reverse strand, counting down.
CACAGACTTGTCATGAGACCCTGAGTTTGTCATTTTATTTCTCTGGGCCTGTTTCTGGCTCTGCAAAGAGGAGATAATAGTAATTACCTACCTCCAGGGGGTAAGGAAAGGCTTAATTAACTCATGTTTATGAAGTATTCTGTACTGAGATCCATTAGCACAGTAGTATTCTACCAATTATTAGTTGAATACTTTTCCAGTTTTCCTGAATGCTTCTAAGTTCTCATACGGTGCACTGTCCCACAGCCGCATTTTTCTCCCAGTTAAGTTTCAGTCCCATGACTAGAATTAGAGTCATCTCTGCTAATCAGGATTTCTCACTCTGAACACAAATCCAACAGTCAGAAGCACTAACCGAACAGACATCTCTCCAAAATAGAAGGCACTTACTTCAGCAGTGTATTTTCTTACACTATTTTTAACGTTCTCTTACCTCAATACCGCTGATCAATTCTAAATATCTAAGGTCTCTTATTCTGGTAAATGCCTATTGAAAAGAAAAAGAATAAAAGGAATTTACTTGAAAAGCCAGGAAACCAACAAAATGTTGTTACACATAAATCAAGCTGTCTTCATGCAAGTAGGAAAGCAACACGCCGTTTTTTGTGTCTGTGCAGCACCTAACCTGGTGGGCTCTTACTACAACCGGGGCCCCTCAGCCATTACAACAAATATGACAAGGGGACAGCTCAAATAGCTATTCACTGAAAACAAACAGTGAAGGTAGGGACTAGTAGTTGTATGCATGTCAGTCTCACAGGAAACGCAAAATACCTTTTAAAATATTATATGTTTTTATTCTGGCTATTTTACAGCTTTTCTACTTTTCTGTTAGACATGATACTAAAATTTAAGGAGACTGTTACAAGTCTAACATGTAAATGACTGTATTGCTGAAACAATACACATATGCTTATAGTCTTTATACCATTCTGAAAAATTCAGTATAGAAGCAGCCCAGGGAGAAGAAAGCAAGACGGTAAGACAGAACTACTGGGAGACGGTGTAATATCTTTTGCGAATGGAGATAAATGTGCAGCCCAAAGTCCCAAGTGGCAAAGTCACGTGCAAGTTACAGCAGCTTAGCACTTCTTCTTGACAGGCATCAAAAAATAGAAATTTAACTCTTTAGACTGCATATTCAAGACTTCTAGCCAAACTAATGCTTAAGAGGGCACAGAATATTCTGCTTACACCAGATCGGACTAGGAACTACGAGAGCCTTTAATGTCAAGAAGCTGCTTTTGTTCACATTAATCCGCTCTAATTCTAAGAGGGCACTACTTTAAAATTCCAAGGAGGCACTGAAAACTTCTTTTTAAGAGTATCTATTTGCATAAAACCATCTATGAAACTGGAATTATTCTGATGCTTCCACCTCATGAAAAAAGAGAAAAATAAAGCATTTAACATCCTAAAAAAAATAGAAATCTGTTATTAAAAGATGCCTATCATTGCAGGCCATTCCCTGCATATTTTTAGAATGCTTTGTCTTTCATACAATATTTATGGCATTGAACTCAGTTTGCCCTCTCTTATTTGAAAAAAGATGCTGAAGGAAAAATAGGGAAAGTATTTTATGCCAGAGAAAACTGTTCTTTGATATATGCCCACCTACATATTACTCACAAAAATGAGACATCCCTGGTAGAAGGTGACTAAAATGATGACATGCTGTCATCATCGTCCTCAAAGGAAACTAACGTGTAAGTAAAAACAATTAAATCTACATATTTAAGCTGAGGTTCTCTTAAACACTTGGGGTGGAGGACACAAAGAATAGAGATTTATAGCGCTGGGGGGGAGGCTTAGCTGAGAAATTCTTTGCTGCCACCTGGCTGCGAGCAGCACCACTGAACAACTTCCCAGTTTTATTCCTCAAATTCATCAGCTCATTTTCCAGCAGATGTAAGAAGCCTTTCTTCATATTTAGCACTTATTTAGAACATGGCATTTATCCAGAAGAAAAAGTGGATCTGTTTAAAACCTCATCTCCAGATCTTGTATATAACACAGACCACGCCTAGGACAAGTAAGATAGTAACACAAAAACACCACTTCATATTCCAGCAATTAAAAAAAAAAGAAACAACAATGACAGCAAAATAAATAAATAAATAAATCTGCTAATCAAGCGAATAACTACTTTACCTTTTTAGCTGTTTCAAACTCCAGTCCTTCTAAGGCTTCCATGGCCAGTTCTTTCCAGTCAGCATCAGTCACTCCTAAGCATGCAATTTGATACGCTTCTTTAAACATTTTCCGTTCCAGATACTGATACATGGGTGCAGACTGAGGATTTCCATTGGAAAAATATGTATTAGAAAGCATAATACTGAGGTACATTTGTGAAATTAGCTATACAGTCAGAAAAAAATTACATTCCAAACACAATTTTTATGAAATTCCACAGGGAATAAATGTATGTTTTTGCACAACATGCAGAATAACATTCTGGGGGAATTATCAGTGTATCTTCAGACTAGCCCGGTTAATTATGTTCCAAACTCATCCACCATGAAGTCTTCACTTCCCAGCACATTAGGAAGTAGTTAATGAATTTTTCAGATTCCTCTGAGCATTGTAAATGCTAGATATTATGTATGAAGGTTTTTTGTTGTTTTGTTTGTTTTTAAAGAAAATACTATGAAGACAGAGCAAAGGAGGGGGTAGTTTGTTCTCAAAGGCTCCAAGTATGACAAGTTACCCAACAGACCAGGACGAAGCATCCCTACAAATATTCAAACACAACAGCAAGGAGCATCATGAGGAAGTAAAAGTAACTCCACTGTGCCAACCTGATGACAAAGCTGTTTTACCAAGACTGAAACTATTAAACCCAGAAGATGCTCGCCTCTCCTAAGGACCTGCCCTACAAGCAAATTAAGGAGAAACGCTGTCAACTGCTGCAGGCTGATGCAAACACAACAAGGCTCTGGGACCTGCAGCTGCAGTTCAAACGCTCTGAATGAGCACAGAGCGCTGCTGCTTCCTCAATTCTGGGTTTACAAGTAAAGAAAGGATGCATATGGGTCTCCATGTTACTTTTATCAATTTATCTCAAAGCTGTATACTTTTTGGTACTCTCTCCCACCAAGGTATACTTTTTAATAACCTGCCTAAAGCATTCCAAAGATAGACTAAAAAAAAGCACGCTAGGCTTGGTGTATCTCACAGCTACCAACCATGCTGGACAATCCAAACTTCAATTAAGGGGTCTAATTAATTAATCAGCGTAACGTCTACAGAATGGACAGGGATCTAATACAGGATATCCATTAGTTCAACAGAAGCACATAGCACATTTGCCTTCTTCATTGACCCTGAATTTCAAATCTTGCACAAAAATGTGGGTCAGAAGTGAGTCAGAAGCTTTTTGTTTGTTTGTTTGTTTCTTAGACTGCTTTATACCCTTCCATTGCTTCCCATAATATAGAAAATAGCATTTCATGGACAGCAATTTATAAACTTGGAATATAAAGACTACACATGCATGATACGGTCATACTAAAGCATGCAGCTTAAATATTACCTAAATACACTTAGATGACGCAGTATTTGATGTACTCATAAGGAAAAACTTGAAGAAAGGTACACAGACTACATTAAAAATACAGGAAAAGGTAACACCCGCACCATAAATTTAAAAGCAAAGATGAATATACACATACATTTGCAAGTAGAGAAGTACAAAGAATCAACAGCAAAAAGGAAATTAGATTCATTATGATCAAATAAAAATAAAACAGATTAGCAATATATCTTATATGGCAATAAAGAAGATTTGTAATTGCAAACATTTCGGTAACAGAATACTGGTAAATTTCAGAAAAGCTTCTTTACTTCTTAAACACTGATGTTTATGAAATGTAAAGCAACACTTAATGAGATAAAAGGATTACCTGTGGAACTTCAACAGCTGACATAGAAAAAACATGAAGACAGAAGATCTTGGAGCCGTTGTAACCCACAACAAAGCCTTGAAGTTTTTGCTGATGGACAGGAAAGTTACTAGCTTTGATATTGAGGTAACCCCCTCCAGAAAAGCAAAGCATATCCTCACACTGTGTATTCCAAGCCACACTGTTAGCATTGGGTTCCTAATGGACAAAATAACTGATGATTACAACACGTACAACCACATAATCTTTCCTAGGAAATACGCATCCTTCAGATAGGACACTTGACCTATTATAGCCTGGGTATGTGCGCACACACATGCACACACACGTATTTATTATTTACTTTTGCAATAATCTAAAGCCTCGTATATTCCTAAACAGATTTACAGAGCCATATTTTACATTTCAACAGCTATAATTGTCTTTTGTTTTGCATTTGATAATTATCTATACTATCAAACTGTAGAACATACTAATAATAACAATAATAAACTGTTTGCTAGCCAAGACACTGAACTGATCATTTTTGTGCCTGTAACTAAAAGAAAGTTACAGACCTTGTCTTTGTAGCACTTCATATTTTCTATACAGCATTCTCTGAAAATACTTCAAATGAGTAAACACTCAGAGGGACTCTTAAGCTTTCAATAAAGATAGAATTATTATTCATTTTATAGTCTTGGAATACATAAAAAATAAGTTTAGGCTTTGTGTTCATATTATGATAAAGCCCAAATTCTTGTTAACACTAATACTTGAAAAGGAACCAGGACAGAGCTCTAAATTAACCTCAAAGAGTCACTTGTTAAAGTGTTCTTTATTCAGCTGTTGCTCACACATCTCCTGTCTTCTAACTCCTCATCTACCAACTCTAAAACAGTAGTTTTCACTGAGAAATAGTTACGTTCTACAAACTGAGATTAATGGCTTAAATAAGTTATTCGAACTTAAAACTTTTGTTATGTTCTGTCTTCTCAATCTTTTCCTCACCCCCTCCCCCCCTTTTTTTTTAGGGATTGAGAACAAGACTGAGTTTTACCTGAAACAGCAACTCTTTGGTATGAATATCATACACTAGGCAGGTATCATTTTCATCAACCACTGCGAGCTTGTTTCGTGATGCACTCATATCCAGACAGCGCACAGCTGTGGATTGCTTCAACAGGACGATCGCAAAAACATTATCAACAAATATCTTCAGAATCTAGACGTATTTGAAACCAAAGTCAGTCAAGTTTTTGTTCATAGAACTAGGAATCACACAGTGAGTACAAACGCTAATGCTGTATAAAGTATGCAATTGCATTTTTTTTTTCAGAGAAATTGTAAAATAAAATTACTAAAATGCTTTCAGTTTGAGGTATCTTGAAAGTCAAGACTTCTTTCCAAACAAACTCTAGCTTGCAAGCCCATACAAATAGGACATTTGCTGAACATCCTGAAATTTTTAGTCCTCCACTTTAACAATTACATTAAAATATGACTAAAGGAAAGTATAACATTGATACAGAAGACACTAAAGATCTCAAATTCCTCTCTACTTCTGTCCTTAACATCAACATCTATGGGCTCCAGTTTGCAACTCTCAGAGGACACACGCATGCACACCACCACCCCCTCCAATGACAAATGGTCTCTCAGTTCACCACGACCTCTGTTTTCGTCAGTTGTTCTAGCAACATATGGGCTTAAAAGTCACACAAGTTTGCATAAATTTTGTAACCAGAGAAAATGAAAGAAAGAAGCAATCGTTTTTAAACGCAAGATGAGATTCCGTCAAATAAAAAGTTAGGTTATGAGAAAACATGCTGCTCTTAAAGGTCTCCCCCAAAGAGCATTAAACAGGTTTTATTTTCAGTGAAAAGACACATACCAGACATTATGTGTTACCTGACCATTCTTTAGACCAACTAAGAGGCCTTCTCTTCCTGGAGGTCCTCCAATTACTTTAATATAACGAATAAGAGATTCCATCAGCCACTCCCGTTCTTTAACACCACTAAATGAGAGGCACTGCAATCTTTTCTCCTAAAGACACAGTAACATACACAATACTGCATAAAACCTTTGTGCCTCTGAGGTTACGCATTTATACCTATACTGTGTGTGCCCATTTTATATACAAAAAAATCAGAACGTCAGTCAATTTAACAGAGTGAATTCTTTAAAGCTTCTTATTGCTATGAACAAACACACAAGCAAAAACAAAAAACCCACACCTGTTTCTGCAGCTCACCTTTGCCCAAAAGTTTCCCTACATTGCGTGCTACAGTTCTCTATGGCAACTGTTTTACTAAAGCAGAGCCGCCTGTGCCATGCCACAGCTATAGCTTAGGATGTCGGCGCTGTACATCGTAACAGCACCACACATTGTATTGTCTAACAATACAAACCGTTACAGTTTTTCCCCTTATGATATCAAACTTTTCCTACCAGCTATTTGGAAAGCCACCTTCAAGTCTCAGTATACCCCAAGACTACTTTTAATTTTAAGGCACATACCTGGCATAAAATTATGTGATCTGAACATACAACCAGCAAGTTGCATTCAAATTTCTTTACTATTTTTTCCTTCACCCGATAATACATATCTGAAGAATCATCTGAGTATAGTTCATAAATCAAGATTTTCTCTGGCATCTGGATGGCTAATCTGTTTTTGTAGATTGCAATTTTCTTTACAAGCTCTCTGCCTTTTATTCTAACTAGAGGGAAAGAAAAACAAAGAAAACACAGTATAAGCTGACATGAAATAACAGACTAAGTCAGAAAAACTCCGTATAAAGTTATTATTTTTTTTTTCTGAAGCACCTATATTTAAAAGCAGATTGCTCCTAGGATACGTTTCTTTTTCTGCATCTATATAAATTGTTACGTGGATAGGTGGTTATCTTCCTCCACTATTTATTTCAACTTTTTTTGCTATTTTTCAACTATTTATTGCACATTCCAGAACAGTATTTTGACCTCTTCCCATAAAAAAACAAATGAGCACAAAAACAAAAATCAACACAAACCGTTGAGGTTGCAAGTAATATATATATATATATACACCTATATATATATAGGTATTTTTTATCTCATTTGCACAGATTAAAATCTTATCTTAAAAGCTTCTGCCCCTCCCATCATCCTTTCAAATCCCCATATCTTTCCTTAAGCTTGTCAGCACTGATCCTCCAGAACCGAAGTTTGCACTCTCATCCTGCAAAAAGGATCCTCAATTTTACTGTGAAAGTGACAACAATCTGACTGGTATATGAAGCATGTATTCCAAGCGTTCTGATAGATACAAAAAAAAAAAAAAAAAAAAAGTAACGAGAGTGAAGCTTTGTCCTGGAAGTGTGAAATTACCTTTTTGTTCAGTGATGAGGTGTTGGACAATAACATCAGTCATGCTGTCTCTGTAAGCATAGCGATCTTTATAAAGTCCATGAACAGTGCTGAAAATCAACTGATAAAAGGATATTGTTCCATCCTGGCACCCTACTGCCTGAACACAAAGATAAAATAATTTTAGTTAATTGTTACGTGTAGGTGAGAATTGGCAAAACTTGTAGTATTGATGAGCATTATGTACCTTTTCCTGCATAATGTATAGACTGAAAGCAAGTACAGCTTACTGGTACTAAAACAGTGTCAAAAACGCTGTTGACCTTTGTAGTGCAAAGCAAGGACTGATGCTATCATAGACTAAGTTTATGTTCTGGGTTGTTGTTTTTGTTTGTTTGCTTATGGTGGTGGTTTTAGTGTTTTTAGTTTGTGTGTTTTAAATCTGCTCTGCATCTCTTAACATTTGTGTATTAGCACAGACTGCAGCGTTTATGACTAACGGGTGCCCTGCTGGTATTTTCCACGAGGTATAAAGCTAGAAACTCCAAACAGAAACAGAACTCAAACATTTTCTTCCCATCATGGAACTAGATTTGGTCAACTTAAAAGTCATTATCTTTTTTTTTTTCCTCCTCCTTTTCCTCCCCCCCCAAACTCCCCTCTTTGTAAATCAAAATGCAGCAAACGCTTACCATCTGAAAGCAAGAATTACACTCATTTACTGCCATACTGCAGCCCACGTTTTACTTCTGCAGGATATTTTTAATTTCAGTGGTAGCTGAAATATTTTAGGAGCTCACTAAACAGTGTTTAGGTTCTGTTGTCTAAGTAAGGACATACAGACTAGACAAATGGATTTGAAAATGTATGGTCTTGCCTTATGGCTCATTGTCTGCGAAAGTATCAGTAAAATGTACCTACTCACCACATAGTTGGAGTCTGGTTTAGCTTTGCATGTCCACACCCAGCTACTTTGCTCTCCTATGGTTCCCAGACGCACACCATCCTTCGTGAAGAGTGAAACTTGTTTATCGGAACCTCCCAGTAAAATATACTCTCCCTTAGTAAAATAGCTGACACAGCAAGGGTCAAAATTGAGCACTCTGTCCTTCCCAATCTACAAGGGAAATGAAAAATACATAAAAAATATTAACAAAAGGATCATTTAATATTTTCCAAGGCAACAATAACAGGTGAAAATAAACACAAGGATCTTTTTCTTAGTGGCAACTGCTGTCACCAAGACCATTCTCCTCGTCTCTCCAGCCACGCACAACTTTTCAATACCTTAGAAACACTGTCTATCTCAATATTCCAAAAGGCAGTTCTAAGTTACATCCAAAAGTCACAAAAGCTGTAAAGGCATCAATACAAGAATTTTAAGACAGTAGCTGAGTTGCCACAGGAGATGCAACAGCTAAGAGAAATATCTAGTTTGGGGGGTGTGAGGTGGTGAGGAATGACAGATTCATTACAGGCCTGGAGAACAGAAAACATTTAATGTAACTAATAAAGCCTTGATATACAAGCTCTCTGTATGCAGTACACAAAGCAGAATCATAAATACCATATTGCATTCCAAAAACATACCTGTTTGCCACTAAGTTGATAAAAGGAAAGCTTTTGACCCCAGTCGGCTACAGCTAAAGTATCATTGCGTTCATCTCTAACAACAACAAAAAAAGTTAATGGTAATTTTTATAGTAACTTATTCGTAAATTTCTTAGAGCAACAGAACCAAGTAATGGGATAGCAGAATATATTTCAAATTACTCAAAACAAACAAAAAACTAACAAAAACCTACAACCACTAAATGGAAGTACAGCAGAGAAATCTTGCCATTTAAAACTGAGGAAGACGGCTTAGAGACAAAAGAAAGATCAGTCTCCTTTACAGGAATAACTGCAAAGCTTGATTCTGCTATGTAAGTAGCAGGTACAGTGAAATAGTGGTCCTTTAAACAAATGAAGCATCTGGGCCCAGATTCTGATCTTAGCTACACTAGTAGAGTCACCGTAATGTCAAAAACAATACAGCTAAGCAAAACTGAACTACAGCTATGAGAACGCAAGGCAGAAAAGGAAATTGTTCCTGCCAGACCAGCAGCATACCGAGGAAAGGGTTCAGTATCAGATTTGTTAACTTTGGTACTCTGACACGATCTGTCCAGCTTGGAACAAAACGTTAGAGTCACCTTCTCCATATTCTTGCTTAGGAAGAAGGGAGATGGAAATCTGAGCATTCTGCTGCAAATAATGCTTCTAACCATAAGCTGAAAAAAAAAAAACTACCGAAAAGCTAACTGTTCAGTAAGCCCCTTCCCTTTGCTCAATGTCCAAGGCATGCACTTGTGAGAAAAAACAACATGCGTGCTTAAGAAGTATCTCACAATGAACATATACTGGCAGAATAAATCAGTACTATACCAGCAACTCTTAATCCAGGATTTCCTAACTTTTGAATACCTGGTTCTGCAACCTGCATAAATACTCTTTGCCTTTGCTGCTTTTTGTAAATCGTTCTTCTGGGTAATACAGATATGTACATCTGTATGTATGTATGTTCCTTTGTAATTTCACTCACAAGTTGAAATCCATAGGGGTCTCTTCTTCCTTGTGGTCTTCTATCTTTGTCTCACTACACTGTCTACTGCCAGGCCTGGATTTCAATTCTGGTATCTCCTCTACACAGCTGTTATCTGACTCCTCTTGTTGAGCTGCTCTACTCCAAAATTTCTCCCACCTACTGCAATAGCAATTGTTTATTCACATATATGTCACAATATTGCCTCTGAATTGAAGTGCAAACAGGTTCCCCCCTCCCTCCCCCAATCCAAACAACAACAAAGACAAAAGAAACGTTTATGATACCTAAGCAGAATTTGTTCCCAGTTTTTCCATGTAATTAAACATTGGCAAAGACAAACCCCAATACATCATCACAAAGAATATCAAAAGTAACATATTTGCCATTAATCTGTTCCAGCACGGTTAAAAGTCAAACCTTTCCACTATCAATCTATCTGCTACCAAGAATTAGATAGTCGGCATGAAAGAACACGAAGAATGAAATTATTTACCTGGATGGATTCCAACAAATTGACCATATTGGAGACGAAACGCCCCCTGTACGCTCTATTTTGACTTTCTCTTCACCATTTTTATTCCGTATGCTGACAATGCCATTGAACATCCCCAGAGCAAGGTACTGGCCATCATTTGTCCAGCTGATAAAACATACACATACAGAAGAGCAAACTACTAAAAACAAGCATCAGGAAGGTAAAATGGTACGGCATACTCAAATAGGGACAATAGATTGTATTATATATTTCTAAAAGGGAGTTCTGGGATATAGCCAGTAATCCTTGTAATTTGTTTATGCACCTAAATCCACATTTATGGCACCAGCATGCAGTTCACAGCAAGAACATTTTATTACACACACAAATAAAGCAGAAAAAAAATAAAGATATCATCCGCTTGCAATACTTCTATCGTGCTAATTAACACATACATTTTTGAGAATGAGATCGTTGACAGTAAACCAGACTTTTAAAAGCTACATTTAGACACTGAAACTGCATGGTGCTGGGTTAGAGGAGACGTGCTTCTATTCTTGTCTCCACTGTAGTAAGCTGGATGACTTTACACAAAGTAATGTAGCCTTGCTCCAGGTTCCCCACAAAAGTAGTATCACCTACTGCAAATACCAACAACACGGGAGATGAACAGCTCTGCAAAAAAAGTGTAATTATCTTTCCTCCAACTTCCCTGTGCTGTTACCGCACAAGTTGGCTAAACAGATGGAGAGAGAAATTAAGACATCAGCTCAAAACCAGAGCACTTCCCTAGTACTTTCTGACGAGGTTGGTTTTAGCAGTACCAAATAAACCTCCCAGACCCTTTACTATTTAAAGTGAAACAAACAAACAAAAAAAGCAGCTCTCTGAGAAGACAACACAAGGAAGAACAAATCATCTTTGATGAGAATTAGTCTTATTTCTACTGGAACATTCAAAATACCATTAAAATATTTTAATAATGAAAATGACAGAGCAGCATAAAATACACAATGCTACTACTCAGCAAGTTAGGAGAGCCCCTCTCATACTAGGTACCCTGTCTTGACAGACATTGAACTACTTTGCTTGAACTTTTTTCCTTTAAGCTTGCATATTATTTGAACTATTTGTACTGAAACTAACTTAAATGACACAGGTAATTATTAAAACTTACCTACAGCAAGTAATTTTACTGCTAGCTTTATGTTTAGAGACTGACTTCTGTTCAGGAGACCACAAACCTTGATTAAAACAAAAAGCCAAAGTAAATTATAGGTAAGCTTTTACCAGTCTTCAGAACAGAAATGAATATTGTCAAAACTCAGTTTGGACTTCAAAGGCATCAAAGTCTCAATCACAGTTAGAAGGACATTTAAATACACATTATACAATCAGTAAAGGGGGGGAAATATCTAACAGAGGAAGGGTCTCTCTGGAAAAATCACAGTAATATAGCACATTTTATTCTAGGACATGTCACTACACAGTCCTTTCCAACTGATTTTAAGTGACATAATTAAGAATCTAATGTACTTAACTTTAACTAACGTATCTCTTCTGGATAGAAAGAGACGTACATATCTGTGGTTAGCTTAGCTATACAACTTTTATGGAATTTAGTGACTTAATGGAAAAGTGAGAAGACATACCAAAATCGCTGGAAGAGCAGGATGCCAACTGATGAGTAAGAGGATTGTATGAAACGCACTGTATGGAGTCATTATGCCTAGAATGAAGTTACAATCGCATTTCAATAAATCACTCTTAAATGCCTTTTTCTGACTTTCAGCAAGATAGCAGAAAGGCTCACCAGATGGCAGAAATAACTTGATCAGCTTGTATTACATCAAATTAATCTGCAATTACTGTAAACTAAATCAATAATAAAAACTGAAAAAAATTGTCTCTAAATGGCAGGATTCACTGCGTTTCATCGAGATCAGCTAAAAATGTATGTAGGTGGTGGCTTGCGAGATGTGATTAAAGGTTATGTCCAAACTCTAAGTATGCTTGGGTATGCTCCTTACTAGTGCAGTAGCTTGTGTACAGTAACTGGTAATAACTGTACACACATTCAGAAACAGAATCTGAAGATCTACCTCAAAAGAGATGACATATTAAACAAAGCAAGAGAAACATGGAAGTACCCAGAGAAAAAGTACCAAGCCTTACCTTTAGTTTGGTCTTTGACCTAGTTATATATTAAGTTGGTTTATTATACAGATCAGTTATATTCTATTTCATTTCATTTCAGCCTACAAAGTTTCCTTAGTTCTTTGCCAGCTCTCTAAATTCAGAGATTAATCTAAGCCTTCCCACCCTCTGTAAAGCCTTTAATTGCTTTCCTGCCTCATTCAGGTACTTTGACTATTCTTTTCCTCTTCCCTCTCCCATTAGCCACTGGCATTTTCTCTGACCTTAGTTAACCTTCTTCCAACTCTCACATCACTTACTCTTTGACAGCAGAGTGCATAATCAAAGTCTGTATTTGAGATGCACGGAACTAAAAGGCATCACTTACGTGTATTTCAGAATTCCTTCTAACTTTGAAGTCCAAATTATCACGCTTTTATCAGCTGAGCCAGACGCAAAACGTTTGCCTAGGAATTAAATATAATTTAAATCGCATACACAAGAATCCTTTGCACTCCAAGTATTCAACCAAAGAGAGAGCAAGATGTTCTTGAGCTGGACAAGGCTCAAGTAATAACGGGCCTAACACTGTAAGTGTCTTGATGCGGCTGCACTTCTCTACGTGAAATTCCAGTGGCTTTATTTTGATACTCCTTTGGAGACTGCCTCATTAAAGCCCAGTAACACAAGCAAGGAGATGGTCTTTCCAACGCTGCAGGTTGAAGATTTGTTACCAGTGTCAGGAGAAATGTGATATATTTTCAAAGGTATTGGCTCTAACTTAAATATTAGTATTTGAGAGTAAGTCCTTCGAACCCACACACAGTGCTTCCTCACAGAATGAGCACCAGAAGCAATGAACAAACTAGAAACGTAAGACGACCTGTACTGAGCATGCTAACGTATGAAGGATCAGAAGATTCGGAAGCTTTGGGAGAGGACTTACTGGAACAAAAATTCAAGGCAAGTGGAGTACTAGAAAGAGGGATCTCTAGGGTAAGCCTTCTCCTGACATTACCTCATGATGTATAATGGGAGGGGAGGTGGGGACTACACCTCCTGGATTAACAGGTAGCCTTACAGGTAAAAAAAAAAAACAGTCGTTCCTTCTGCACGCAGCATTTGTGAGGCATTTTGAACTCCCGACTAAAAACAAACAAAACGGAGCACCACATGCACACGTGTTCCAAATGCTGTTACTAGAACAATGCTGAATTCTTTATAAATTGCAGTAAGAAATGGATCTACAATGCACTTTTCAAAACAGACTAACGATATCCTAAAAAAGGGGTATTTACCATCTTTAGCATAAGCCACACAGTATACCGTGTCCTTATGACCCTTCAAAGGTTGAATTAAGGTTCCATCAGAAGTATCATATACCTGTATAAACAACAGGGGAAAAGAAGTAATCTTCCAAATGAGAACTATGACACAAAATTACCTAAGGCCAACAAAATTGTATCTGTTTGTTTTTTTTGCATGCAATACAATTCACACAAAACAAGGCATTTTAAGGTGGAAAAGCAGTTTTCCTTAACGTAACGCTTCTCTTCCAACATTTAGAAAGAAAGAAGACTAAGCATTAGAAAAACACATGCACAAATGAAATTTCCATTCAATTTTTTTTTGTTGGCCTGTTCACCTTGCTTCATCCCTTTCCTTCCTCACATTAGGTATTTAAACACAGTAAGCTACTGGGAAGGACCATAACCAAATGTACCACCCTGTGAGTACTGGAGATGAAGAAGCCTGCCTTCCTTCAGCTCCAACTCTCTCTCTGTAGCTGTGCAATCCACCCAGCCATCCCAGTTCTCACACCCATCCCATCCGAAAGCTTTGGAGCAGACTGTGAGCAGCTCTTGCTGACGGCGAGCAGCAGGCAGCCTGACCCAGGGAGCTTGATGGGAGCCCTGCTTGAAGCCGCTCTCAAAGCACGGACAGAAATGAGCGTTTCATAGATTTCCACGGCACTTGTAAGAGCAAAGCGCTGTGTGCCACGCCACCACGCTGACGGTGGGTGAAGGTCAGCGGATGGCAGACTGCTTCGTGAAGTGCGAGGACAAGACACCAGCAATGCCAGTACTTTATTTTTGGGAGCTGAGCTTAAAGCTGGGTAAGAAACGTTAAAAAGCCTCAGAACGCCTTACAGAGAGCCTGCACTAATACATACGCAGCTATCGGGCTGCGCTACTAGCAACAAGAGGATTTGGGGTAGGTTAAGGTCCCAAGTTATGGTGAAAGAAGCCACGCTCGTACAGCCGCAACTGCAAGGGACAAGCACGGGAGCCGCTTCCCTACCAGGAGCCTGTTTCCAGCAGCAATTATCAGCTGAGTCCCGTCGGGTTTGAACGCCAGGTCATAAATGCTACGGGAAAGACAAACACACAGCAGGATTACGCGGATCCCCTTGCTGGCAGGCAGGCGGCGAATAAAGAACCCCACCGCGGCCTTGGCTCCCCGTCACGAGAGCCGGGAGAACGCCCCGCGGCGGGCCGGTACCGCTACTCGGCGCCGCCCGGGGGCCGTGACCGCGGGCCCGCTCACCAGTGCTCGGCCTGGTCGCGCCAGGTGAGCGCGGCCCGCATGGCCAGCCCGGCCCGAGCCGCCGCCGCCGCCCGGTGCCCTGGCAACGCGCGTGCGCACCGAGGCCCGACGGCCAGCCCAGCGGGCGGTGGGGTTCTTTAT
>NC_048904.1:21469227-21489274 GCF_011077185.1 Oxyura jamaicensis | reverse complement strand
GCCCCGCCCCGCCACCCGCCCTGCCGGGGGCGCCGGGAGCGGGGCCGGAATCCTCCCGGAGGCATCGGCACCGGGCGGCGCGGCGGGGACGGGGCTCGGGAGGGCCGGGGGGGGGGGGTGGGGGAGCGGCGGTGCCCGCCTGGGCTGGCCGCGGCCCGGCGCTGCCGGCGGGGGGAGGCCGGGCGGGGACGCGGTGGCTGAGGGGGGCGGGAGCCGCGTGCCCTCCCCGGATCGCATCTGGGGAGCTCCCCGTGCTCCTCCAGCTTCGGAAACGGGAGGCAGAGCGACGGCACGGCAGCGCCCATTCCCCCGCGGGCCTTGCCGTGCCTGGCGGGCGGAAGACAGCCTGCGACAGCCGCGGCGGGCGGCGCGGTGCCTCCGCGCTGAGCCCGTGCTGAGCCCACCGCGTCTGTCCCAGGCACCATGCCGGCCCTCAGGCCTCTCGTGAAACCCAAAATCGTCAAGAAGAGGACCAAGAAGTTCATCCGCCACCAGTCTGACCGCTATGTCAAGATCAAGGTAAAAGCTCGCTGGGATTTCATTTACTCAGTGACTTCTGGGGAAATCTGATGGGGTTGCCTCGGGGGCTGGTGATGCATCAAGACCAGGTATTGGCGCTGCGGGTCATGCTGCAGGAGCAGCCTCTCTGGAGATGGGTTTTGGCTAAATCTGTTATTCCCATGGGGCCACTTTCAGACTGATTTAGCTCCATAACCGAGCATTAATTGCATCAATTCTTTCTCCTATTCATTCAGCGCAACTGGCGGAAACCAAGAGGTATCGATAACAGAGTTCGCAGGAGGTTCAAGGGTCAGATTCTGATGCCCAACATCGGTTATGGGAGCAACAAGAAGACGAAGCACATGCTGCCCACGGGATTCAGAAAATTCCTGGTCCACAATGTCAAGGAGCTGGAAGTGCTCATGATGAGCAACAAGTAAGTCCGTGGCTGTCGGGTTTGTTCCCTGCCCTGCGCTGTGGCTGTGTGCTGCCATCCCGTAACGGTGCTGGGGGGAGGAGGCAGAGGGGAGCACAGTGAGGGTGAGATGTACAGGGGAGGCCTGGGGAGCTGCAGCTCTCAGAACACAAGAGCTGCCTCGGTTTCCTAAGGGCTGCTGTGCACCGGTGGGAGGTGTACAGAAAGCTGCTTGGGGCTGGCACATTCACACCTCTGGTGAAAACAGCACGTTAAAGTGGTGCTGACAGCATTAGCTTGGTAAAATTGCGATCAGCTGTGGCTTTGCATCTGTTAAGACACAAACCTACACCTACTGCAGCCATCTACTTTCCAAACCAAAATAATAAGTAAAGTCGTTAAACGATCTCAGTAACTACTCATTTGCAAGAAGGAAAACGAGGGTTGAGGTGTTCTGAGATGAGCACGTGCCTTCAGGTCCGGACAGCTGGGCACCGGGATGTGGGCTGTGATTTCTGTCTTGTCCAGGAAGGCTTCTGTACGCTGCTGCTCCTGAGCACCGCTGGCTGCAGCACCCTGCCCACCCTGCTGCCAGGGCGCTGCGCGGAGGCATGACGCGCGGTCTGTTTCCCGCAGGTCGTACTGCGCAGAGATTGCTCACAACGTGTCTTCTAAGAACCGCAAGGTCATTGTGGAGAGAGCAGCTCAGCTGGCCATCAAGATCACTAATCCAAACGCCAGGCTGCGCAGCGAGGAGAACGAATAAACGGCCTCCTACATCTGGAATGTATTTAATAAAGCGTGAATACAAACTCTGCTGAATGTTTTCAATGATGGACGGGGAGGCTTTGGTTTGTCACCTTCTTGGGGCTTGGCCAGCAGAGCTGTGGTCCTGCCTGCACCCACAATTGGTGCCCCTCTGACAGTAGGTTGGCAGCAGAGCACTCTGTGCAGCTCTTGCTTTGATTGAGGTATTTGCTTCCTTTTGGGTACTTGTGCTTCAGGTGGACTGGGGCCAGATCCCCTTTCTGAGCATGCCCAAGGGAAACTGAATTCCTAGTAGAGCCTAAGGAAGAGTCACGTCATTGTGCCTTCAGCTTTAGGCTCCTGGTAGACTTGGTAGTAATGTAGTGGCACTGTGATGGCTAACAAATTCAGGAATGCACACAGCTTCACAGCTATATTTTTATTTTCAGATACCACTCAAACAGAACACGTTCTTTCACACTGCACTATAACTATTTTTCAAATCACCTGCTGTCAGAAATGGAGAAATGAAAGCTTATTACAGCTCCATGGCTACCAGAAGCGTCATGGTAGTCTCATTCTCTGATGTGCTGTTACATCCTTTCTGTCTCTTAAAGCTCTTTTCCCTGTGCAAAGCTGCATTTGAACAAAACGAGCGCTTTAGAGAAGGCTTTCAAATGACAGAAGAGTTGCTGTGACTATTCTGGAACCTGGTGACTGACCTTGATCTCTTCTGCGATACTAGAATGCTTTTGTGAACTTTGCTGAAAATGTGTTCTGCTGCTGTGTGATTTCATGACCAGAGTTCACAGTAGATCGGTGCTTTGGTGGCTGTCACTTGAGAGAAACACTGAGCTGCTCCGAGGGGGGAAGATGCCAGTGTTTCAAGTAAAGAAAAGCTTAGTGTGTGATTTATTGTAGTAATACAAGTAGTCTCTTTTTGGAAGACAGCTCATTGAGGTATTTTACAGTTAAAACCAGGAAAACATAAGCAAGGTAGTTTCATATCACCAAAACACTGCAGGAATACTTAACTATCAGTACACATTTTACAAATTCAGCCCTGTGTGGGAAAGCTATGGCGTGATGAGCAAGTGCAGCTTGGCTAATGCAGATCTCCTGCCTCTTTTTCAAACAGGCCCTACCTCTGCTTGATGCTTATCAAGTAAAGACATCTAGTTTTTAGTCATCTTAGTGAAACAATACAAACACATTCTTCAGGCAACTGGGGAGTAAAAAGTGCATATGCAGTGGTTTTAAAAAAAAAAAAAAAAAAGAAAAAGGCTTTATTTCTCTGTACTGCAGTAGGGAAATACTTCAGGAAGTGGTTTCCTGTTTTTGTGGAACCATTCTGAATTCAGGTTGCTTCGTAAGCCCTCTAAAAGCTTGCTGAAGACTTAACGTAGGTGTCTTCTACTCCCTCCCCTACATAGGGACATACTTCCCTCGATCTCCCACCCCTTTTAAAATTCAGCAAGATGTCCCATGTCTTCAGCTATTTTCTCCTGTCTCCTGCTGACTTCCAAGTGGCTGTTGCAGAAAGATGACATTCTCAGCCCCCTGTGGTGTATCTGTTGGGTTAATGCACGGTGAGGACAAGAAGGTGATGGAGCAGACAAGCAAAACCTTAGCTCGTGTCCATCGATTCTGTGGCGGGTAGAGAAGCAGTATCTTTCTGAATACTTTCAAAAAGTGATGCCATTTCAGGATTGGATCTGATTTGAGATGAAAATTCAGCCATTGCTGGACTTTTCTCTACCTCGGGGATGGTCAGGAGAGCAGCCACTGCTCTCATTGCTGATCTCTTCAGTTCATCCTGCTTTTCAAACTCCTGTTTCACTGAACCAGCTTTTACCTAAAAGTCAAAGGCACCATTTTTATTTTAGATTTACTTTAGATTTAGAACAGATGATACAGGCACAAAATTGAACACACCAGCAGGTACAGGGACAAGCATTTTCTGACCAAAGGAACGTGGGAAGCAGGTCGCTCGGAAGCAGTGACAGAGTAACAGCACAGGTGGCAGAACCCACCCCTAGGGTGTCACACTCTCTTTGATCTTACCTTTGTGGAGCACGTCGCTCGCAGTGGTTCAATCAGTCGCTCGAGCCTTTGCAGGACTGCACTGGGACAGAGTGTGGACAGCCGAGCCAGCATGATGAAAGTCAGCATCTAGGCAGAGGAGGGAAAAGAGGTGCTGCTTCACTCCGCCCTCCAGTCCCCAACGCAGCAGTGATCGTGCATCTGCTTGACCTGGGGCGTCATGCTGCCTGCTGCTTCCATGGTATCTGCTGGAGTGGTTCTGTTTGCACTTGGGTAAGGGGTTTTAGTAAGATTTTGGGCATTATTAGAGATGTGCCTGTAGCAGCCAGTGCTCAACAGTAACCAGTTGGACTCGGGTCCCGCTTGTCCTCCTCTCAGGTGTCTGTAGAGCGCTGACAGCTTTTGAGCGAAACAGATGCATTCACCACAGGGATTGCACCACTGCTGCACCTCCTTAAGTGGAGGTAAATTAAATAGAATGAGAAGGATATAGTGCTTCCTATATGAGACCAACAACAGTACTCTTTTTTTATATTGTGTCACTGGCTACACTAAGTAAACGGCAATTCATATTCTAGACTTTGGTAGATTTCCTGTAAAGCCAGCTACAGTAGGGTTGCATTTTCAAGGCCACGACAGTCAAACTAGGGCTGGAAAATATTCAGATGAAAGCTGCAGCTGCAGCAGACATGGCAGGCACACACTATGCTGTGGTAACACATCAGATCAATTTAGGCCCTGGTTCCCAGGAACTAATATCATTTACTTCGCTGTCCTCCAGCAGTTCTGGCAAAGCATCTACCCACCCGAATGTCATAGTGATCCTTCAGTCCGTCCTCCACATGGTTCAGATACTCATAGATATCCAGCCGGTCAAGACAACTTTCCAGCAGTGTATACATGCACTCAAAAGCAGCTTTCCTCACGTCAAGGCCATCGTCCACTGTGTGCTTGAATGGCCCCATTTCTACCTTAAACAAGAAAAAAAATACAGCTGTAACCTAACAGCAGTGACAGCTCCACCTCAGCTTCATGTGCACCGAGTCACTGCCGTAT
Organism: Oxyura jamaicensis; assembly: GCF_011077185.1. Taxonomy (NCBI): domain Eukaryota; kingdom Metazoa; phylum Chordata; class Aves; order Anseriformes; family Anatidae; genus Oxyura; species Oxyura jamaicensis. The sequence goes on along the minus strand of NC_048904.1, from coordinate 21,484,512 downwards.
TGCCCCCAGGCCAAACTAATGACATACCTCACGGATAAGTTCTCTTCTGACCTTCGTTTCGCTATACAAGCTGGGGAGAACTGCATTTAGTAATTCTCGTATTAAAGAAGGTTTGTTGTGAGCAGCAGAATTAAACATAGCTAAAGCCACGCGTCGAACATTCAGGTCTGAATCCTCAAGAGTTTTCAGGAAGTCCCCTGGGGGATACAAACACACCAGTTAGTCCTGCTGCAGAGTTTCAGACGAAGCACTTGCAACTGACCCAAAGCCACAATGTATTTTTGATGGAGCCTGGATATGACACATCTATGCCAAATATCTCTAGGGGCACAGTCTAACAAAGACATTAGAGATGCTTTCATCTGGGATATAGTAAAGGAAAGAACCATGACTTTTCTGCATTTGGGCATAAAAACAACCAGCATGATTCTAGCTACCACAGATCTCATCCTAAAGTCAAATCAGAAGCTTCAGTATTCACGGAAGGTGTTCCTTCTTTCCTGCCCAGACCTAACTTGCTCAGATTAGACTTCTCTGAAACCAAAGGCCCAGTTTTATACAACAGATCCAAGACGCAGGCTCCCTAGCTGTAAGGCCACTTTATGTAGGTTATATTTTACAAGATCCTTGTCTGCATGATGCTGGAATCCTAAGTTTGAAAGTGGGGGGAACTTATGCTCCCTGAAAACGTCACCAATGGAACATGCCCAAGAGCGTTTAACAAGGATCCAAGACAGTCCTCCTCCTGAATGCCAAAAGCAGAGAAACACAGATGAAAACTAACTGGATTAGATGAGGTGCAGACAGATGGGAAAAATCCCTCAGCTACTGAACAAAACCAGTATGTTCCCACATTACACTGTGATTTGTACTAGCCTACCTATGCAGCTTTTCAGGAGAGCATCAATAGGCTGAGGCTGATCTGCAATTGTGAATTTGACCGCAGTTACCACTGTGCTCCGGGCATGTGGAGAGCCTGTGATGAAGATGGAAAGAAAAAGACAGTGACAGGTCAAGAGACAAAATCACTGCTGTAACTCTGTAGCATATACTCTGCTCTCAGTCTCATTAGAAACACACTGAAAACATAAGAGAACAGAGGATTTATCTTAACAACCTCTTTATTTAAAACCTGTCCCAGCACAATCTCCATGTGCAGTCCCTGTTGCCAAACCCTGCTGCATCCCATGCAACCCGGTGTTCCTTTGATTTCCCTCACAAAGATCCTTCGTTTCCTTCTCGCCTCTACAGACTGGCTTCGCTCCCTGTTGTACCCACCAGCAGTTTACAAAAGCACTTTCCAGCAAAAAAAAAGGTATTTCCCTACTCTCAGCAGTGCTCATCGTAACACTACCTGATGACAGCTGTTTTTTCAAGCGGGGCAGCAGCTCAGAAGGATTCACCAGAGTCAGCTTCCCCAAGCATTCAGCCACCACGTTGCGCGTCCCTTCTTCTGTGCACTCACAGTGCTTGAAAAGCAGAGCCCAAATATCCTCCACATATGGTTTGAGGCCATCGGCTGGAGAGGAGCTGATGACTTCTTTTAGGGAGTGCAGCAGGAGGTACTGTCTCTTGGGCTGGCTTCCAATCTCTTTCAGCATGAAGGGAAGATACTCCTTAAGATTTCCAACGCTGATGTTCCCCAACGCGTAGGAAGCCGCAGATTTCACCTCTTCGCTGGGAGAAGTGAATGCCTCCAGGATGACAGTTTTGAGCTCTTTCTGAGCACTAAGGTTCATCGTGCGCCCCATCTCTGCCAGGGAAAGGAAGGCTAGCACTTTCACAGCAGAGCTGGATTTGGGGCTTTTTACATCCTGGATAAACTGGTTCAGTGTCCCAGGGGCTTCTCTGGGGCAGGCTGAGGAAAGGGCCGCCACACACTTTGCAACAGAGTAATACGCCTGCTTGTGTAAGGTCACTGACGCCCCAGCTGAACCCGAGGAGTAAATCGGTGCAGTCAGCTGCTTCATCAGCTCCGAGTAGCCCATGGCAGCCGTCTTTGTCAGAACCAGAGCCTGGAAGAAGTCTATGATAGCGGTCAGAGCCCCTCCTTGAAGCAAAGGTGAGTGAACAAGCTGGAAGATTTCAGTAAGAATGGAACCACTGATCTTAGAGATGCAGGATGGATGAACTTTAGCTAAAGTAGTAAGGAATGTGATTGCCACCTGGGAAACGTGCATGTCGTTCTCACTAATTAAAGCAGGGAGCTCCATTAGCACAGACTCTATCATGGCAGGCTTGAGGCTGTCACTGTAGTTCTTCACCAGGATATCCAGAGCAGTCAGAGTGCTCAGTTTCAAGGCACGTTGATTCTTTCTCAAGAAGGAAGCTAAAATGGGGAAACCGTCCCCTAAAATAGGTCTCAAGTCTATTTTAAGTGGAGAACTGGCAATTAGCGTTAATGCTTTGACTGTTGTCAATCGGGTAATTTCATTTTTGAGCCTCTCCAGAAATATCTTCAAAGTTGGCTGGAGATCAGTGCTTAAATGATCTCCCAGATTGTAAATGATTTGTCCCATGCATGAGATAGCACGCTCCTTCACCTCCTGGTCAATGTCAGCTGCCTTCAGTCGTTTCAGAGTACCAGGGAAAAGGTCCTTCACATATGGCTTGGCATCAAAAGTGCAAGATTTGCCCAAAGGCCTGATAACTTTCACAAGCTGCTGAGTAACCAGCAGCGCCTCTGAAGTGATCTTATAGAAGGAGTCTCCAATACAGGCCACAACTGGAGGTAACAGGCTTTTGATATGAGGATGAAATACCTCTGGCTGGTGGTTGCAAAGAAGAACGTGAAGGAAAGATAGCGTATCAATTCTCATGTTGGAGGAGCTGGATTTATCAGCCAATGAGAAAACTATTCCTGTGCAGAGGAGACAAGAAAGAATGCTACCTTATTTCATTAAGTGTTCTTAATCAAAACAAATAAGCAAAAAATGAACACAGTTGGAGTCTGTTTTCTGTCTTTCCTCTGCTCATACACCAGATATGCACCGTTAAAGACAGCTACTATCCTTACAGTCCTCTTGCTTTCAGGGAAGTGGCAATTCAGACATAAATATTCTTTGTAGCAGCCATGGATAGCTGGCTACACAACCATTTAAAATTCAATTAGGAAAGTTGTCCTGGGCTGAGATGAGGAGGGGTTGTTAGTAAGGTACAAATAAACAGGAGAAAAGCGGCATGAGATTCAAACTGGGAAAATCTAAGCTCAACAGGCACTCCGTACAGCTGTCATGTCCTTTCACGTTTATTTCCTTTACTCTTCTGTGGGAAGTTTTTTGTTTGTTTTTGTTTTTTTTTTAAGGAAAAAAAATAGAAGCAGGGACTTTTACATTTCTCTGGTTCAACAGACTGACTGCCTCTGTAGAAGTGACGTACTTCCAAGTCCGTTTTCTATGGCACGTATTTATGTTTCCTTGAAGACTTAATCGGAAATGTTTACAACAGCACTGTTTGCCATCCCAGAGTTATGCGTGACTCTTGGTTTGAATGCTTTTTGCAACCTATTAATTCATGAGAGAGGTACCTGGCTTGGGCCCAGGAACAATCACAGGAGACCTTTTATATGTTTACTGTACAGACTCTCCCCAAAGCCAAGACAAAACCTCGGTATTATAAACCTTTGAGCAGCCTGGGTTTCTTCATGAATCTATGGGAAAGGAAAGCTCTGTGGAAAACGTGGGGGTGCACATAAAGGCTCCAGTCAATACATTTTTTTTAACGCCACTCTATTTTGTAAAAGAAAATGTCATGTGTTACTGATTTCAGCATGCTAGCAAAAAAAAAAAGTTTAATTCCAGCTACTTTCAAAGGAGGCTGGAACAGGCCCTCCTAAAGGTGTCTCTTCTGGGGACTGTGGGAGTGAACCTGATACCCTGTCAGTGGTCAACAGAAACAAGAACTGATCTGTAAACTGTTTAGTGTATCAGCAAGGAGCAGAACTTGATGCGTATGCCTTGAAACTGAACAGAGACAATACTGAGGAATAAAACGTGCACGTAAGAATACACGTTATACTATGAACTCATGGAACCAACCCCGCTCTTCCACCCGCAAACCACAGATAAGCTTTACCAGGCACTAGTGCGGGGATGTGATCTGCCAGGCAACCAGGAAGAACACTGGCCAGTTCTGTCAGCATGCTGAAACATCCCTGTCTTGACTTGATGCTCTTTTCTTTAAGCTGCTTATGCAAGGCCTTGACGATGCTGGGGACCTGCAATTTGGAAAAGCAAACCAGAAGGAAACACATCAGTCATCCCAGCTTCCAGGGCACAGAGCTATGCTGCCAGAGCAGCTTGCTCAGCTGAGCCAGAGGCACTACAGGCACAGCAAGAGAGCTGACAAGAGACAGCAAGAAACAACACAATTACTCGTTAGAGGAGAATGGACTACGGAAAGATTACAAGACAGTTCGTGTGAACAAGAGATACGTGAACTAACGAGCTGGAGGGACTTTACTCCACTCTTCCACATTCTACCAACTGAATCATCAAGTTGGTGGTATCCCCTAACAGAGAAGATTAAAGAAATACAATAAGATCATCATTTTAACCCAAGATTAATGTGTCATACAGTCTGCAAGCGTGTCAGAGGCTACCCAGGGGGATAATGGAGATTATACCTCAGTGCTCTTGAACTGGCTCAATGCTCTCTCTCCAGGAATGGTGGGAAAAAACATGAACTGTTAACCCTTGGGATTTGGTCCCTTCTAGTTGTGTACCAAAAGGCTCCTTCAGCTGTTCTCCAATTTACCTGCTAGGCATACTCATCAGTGGCACAGTATCTACTTCTCTTTATTGCTTTCTGATTTAATGCAGCCCACCACCTCCTCACGCACCTGGTTCTGAAGCATCGTCAGGGGAACATCGTCTTTGCCAGAGGCATCTGAAGCATGCCGCCAGCTCTGGCTGGGCAGTGTTTGTTTCAGCAAGGCGATATAAACACTGAAGATGTCAGCTTTGACGTTCTCCTCTCTCTCCTTGAATCTGCTTATCAGAACTGGGGAAAGAGTTTTGTAGAAATCCTGAAGGAGATCGTGCCTGCTGCTGACAATGGCCTCCAGGCACTTCGCTGCAGCCCTGCGGACCTTCCAACTGATGTCATCATCATCGCTGTACTCATCGTCGCTTTCTGGAAAGAACAGGATGCACCATGAGGAGAAAATCAGAGCTAGAGGGTCACTTGATGCCTCCGAGCTTCCCTCTCCAGCTACCAGACAAACAGATACCTTATAGTAAAAACATAATTGTGTGGCTAAAATATTTGTAGGCCGAGTTAGGTTGCACTGAAACTGTCAGATCAAAATTGCAAATAGCTCTATGTCTCCTCCTGCCAAAAAAAAAAAAAGCAATCGGTCTCACAAAGAGCATAGTGCTTGTGGCCTCCAGGTGACTGCAAAGTCAAGCTTTGTACGTATGTACTGAAAGCAGCCTAGCAGATGCAGAGGCAAGAGGAAGCAACCCAGAAACCAAGTAAAAGCTCCACCTTGACAAACCAGCATGGTTTTGACAAAACCTGGCGGGGTGTTAGCTGCAACAGCCTGCGAGCAAGCAATGCTTGCCTGACCTCCCCTGTGATCAGGGAAAACAGGAGTTTGTCCAGCTTTGTAAATAAGCGAGACCACACCAGATACCCAATGCCTTCTGGATCTCAAGTAAGCGACAAATGCTGGCTGCCTGGCTACAAAAGGTAATAAATAATACTGGGTAGATACAGTGAGAAACCTGCAGGGTGTGCAGCTGTTAGCTGCAATTTTTAGATCTGCCTCTAACATCTTTCTTTTCAAGAAAAAGCATTTCATTAGGAAGCCAGTAAGGAGACATCTCCCTCGTGTGTGCCTAAACCACCTGTCAGGACAGACAGGAACCAGGGCTACAGCTGAACCAAGCACTTGGTGCCACCAGCAAAGTTCAGAACCAGAGAGCCTTCAAGAAGGACAGAGTTCACACCTCCCTCTGAAGAACAACCCCTGCAGGTCACATCAGCTGCCTGGAGCAGCAGCCCGAGGTCTGCCTGGCAGGCTGCAAGCAGCGCTGACACCTTGCAGGGCACGAGGGAGCGCTTCCAACGGCCAGGTGGCAGAGCTGCTCCTCGGGATTGCCAGGCGTCAAACCTGGCTGCTTGCTGTGCAAGCTCTAAGAGACTGCTACGGTCAGCAGGGACAGGAAAGGCAATGCTCCCTTCACTAGCCCTCCACCAACCTAGTTCAGAGCACTGGTTTCAGGCAGAGATCTGAGGTGCTTGGCAGAAAAAAATAAAACTAACAAGTTCAGAACTGTTGTTGGAACTGTGCACATACCGCTGTGTTATTACCATTGCTAAACTGAAATAACCTATTCAACAAAACTGCCTTGACACAGATCTTGAAAGAAACATCACAGAGGGGGACAGCGCGCAGGAAGGGGAGAAATGTTAACCGGTGTTCTGCTGAGCACAGCCATCCTCACAAGCAGGCACCTTGCTCTTCATCCTCCCCATTTTCAGTTTCCATCCTCTCTTCCTCTTCCTCCTCCTCATTATCATAGTTGTAGTTTGGGTCAAAGGTGATGTACTTCAAACATAATCCCATCACATTAGGGATGTGAGGGTCAATTTCCTTTGGGCACCTATCACAACAAATAAAAATCCTAAGAGTTAATAGATCAAATAATAAGCAATTTTAAATATCCAAATAACACAACCCATCTCAAAAGGATCCCAAAATGTTTCATGGACTATTTAAGCGTTTTGCTAACATGAGTTAAAGCAGAGCTGCTCTTTCTCACTGCGCACAAAGCAAGGCCACATTCTCCTGGGAAGGATGCAATCATTTTTGTAAGGGGAAAAAACATATAGCCTTCACCACCTGGTTCAGTCCTGCCTTCATGAGAGGAAACCTCAGGAGCTCTGAAGGGCTCCTTCTCCAAGACAAGCACTGAACTTTTGACCAAGTATCAGGAAAGGTGCAGCTCAGCAGCTCCTCTACTTGAGCCCCTTTCCTGCCTCCCACTCCCTCCACACACCAGGAATGAGGCAATTCCCTCTTCCTGAGGAATCGCCCAAGGACAAGGAAAACTTGTCCCACTCCTGCAAAGCCAATACAGAAACATGCTCTCGTGTGTTGAAGTAAAATGGCTCGTAACTCATGTCCAACTCTGCATGTAAAGAAGTCATTTCATTTGTCAACTCCTTCCCACAGGAACACAGGTACTCAGCCCTGGATGATGGAAGTATCGATATTTACACCAGGAGGACACCGATGCACAGCATGGTGCACGGCTGTTCCTCAAGGGCACACACCTTCTTACAAAAGACTCGAAAGCCTGGAAGCAGTACTCTCTCAACTCATCATCTTCCACGTTACAGTACTGAACAATCAGAGGAATTATCTTCTCCAGATGTTCTCCTGGGAAAGACAAAGTAAGCAGCAGTAAAATACATTCCAGCGGTCACGAATCCAAGCTGCCAATAGCTCAGCATCTGCCACTTCCTTCATGTGCCTGGCAGAGCATTCCTCCTCTGGGTCTCTGGGGAAAGGAACCAGCAGCCCACCAAAAAACAGCCTTAAAGGGATTTTTAGCAGGTGACCCCTGCTCACTGTCTTCGGTTCTTTGTTGGCATTTCAGTCAGGGTAAGAGCCGTGCCTAGAAATCTTCTAGGGCTGAATGTCAGTTCTAGCAGATCTTTTAGACAAGTGGTCAAATATGCTGCCTTCCGTTTAGCCTCTTATTTAAAGCGGGATGAATCCACTGACCTAATTCAGAGGTATTAATTCAAACCAGGAAAGTGCTGAAGACCTTGGGATGAAATGCGCTACAGAAGGGCAGCCACAGAGTTATCTTGGTGTCTCCTCCCTTCCAAGTGGAGGTCAAAGCCAGATCAGACCCACAGAGGGAATCACAAAGCACAACCCACTAAGATGTCAGGAACAGAGTGAACACACTTCTTTTACCATTAAAAAGAAGAGCTGCTCTAAAATACATGCACATTTCCCAGTACCATTTCAAGCTACTTGTCCTACCTATGCGGTGTCCAGCCTGCCTACTGATGCCAGCAATACACTGAATGTATGTCCTGGTAGTTGAGGTAGACTCATTCTTCTTCAGCTCAGCCAGGAGATGCTCTGTGAGCTCTGAGAAGATGTTCCCGCTGCAGGTCAAGACAAGATGACCCAAGGCAACGATGGCCCTTTTACGCACGGCCAGCCTGGGGCTCGTCAGCTGAGGAAGGAGGCAGCTCAGGATGGAAGAATGGAAAGAGTAGAGAGTTCCTCCTAGCCTGCAAGCAACAGAACAAGACAGACGTTGAAAGTCAATGTGTCAGAGGACAAGCTTCCTTGCCAGCAAAAAAGGTAAAAACCCCTTCAGCCGTGAAGATTTCATACAGCAGGAGGGAGAGGAAAAGGGTGGCTTTGGTGTTCTGTTTTGAAAACTGACTTGTTCTGAACCACACAGGAGAGGTTATTTGCATTTGTCATGGAGTACTTTGATTTTGGCTGTGTCCTTCTGGATGACCTGGGAGTTTGTCAATAATTTCCTGCATGCAGTTGACATATGACACTGCCACTCCGACTTATATAACAAGAGAGAGGCAGCCAGGAAAAACATGCATGTGCAATCAGATCACAGGGCTAAAATAAACTTCCCTGGTCCGCCCTCTCCCTCCTTACACTTGCTTAAACTTAAGCCGAGCCTCTGTGGGATCCCTCACCACTGTTAACACGATTCCCAAGCACAGTAGGGCTCAGAATGTTGTCTCTCATCCCCGCTGATGAATCTGCTCCGCTGAGACATTCCCCTGTGGCAGGCAACCCAAATCCTTTAGTTTTAAGTCCTCGTAGCAAGATTATGGAAATAGAGAAATCAAAAGCAAACACGTACAGAGCGGCCCCCTGCTGTACACAGCTGCCAAAGGAAATCCTTTGGTACCTGCTCAACATATCTGACAGGATGTCAAGAGCCTCCAACTGCACTGATATATCCTCCTGCTTGCCAATGGCTCCTGTCAGCTGGGCTGTGATCTTTTTGCATACATTTGCCGTCATGGTGGAGCCTGCAAGAGAGATTTTTCCCCACTGTCAGTTAAAAAGAAGCTTTTATGCTGTTAAGAACCATTCAACCCTTCCCACGTTTACAAACAATAAAAAAGCAACAAATTAGGGTGAAGAAAGTGCACAGGGAGATGTCCAACCCTCTATTTTGCAGCAAACCAACACTGCTTTTGCTGCCTTCTACCCACACAGTGCCAACCCCAGCCCTGAAGGAGATGATTTATCTGTCACTACCCTGCAACAGTTTCAGTTCATGTGACATGTTAAATAAAGACTTCTGAAAAGATGCCTCTCAAGAGCTTAACATCTTGCAGAATCTAAGAGGGGGTTCGGCAAGTATTTGCACACTAATTCTCATTCTCCTCCCAACTTCTAAAGCAGGCCGGCAGCACTGCCACAGCCACATATACGCGAGGTGGCTGCAGGGGAAACTTAACTCTTTGGAAGCCTTGGGGATCTCCTGAAAAGCTGCTGGATTTTTGGAATACTTAGTTCCAAATGCAGGAGAAGCAGACAGGGCAGCTGTGGCAGCCAGAAAACCTGGTCCTGCAGGGCTGCAGACAGGAGTGCTGGCACTGCTGAGACCGCAGACAGTGGTGGCACTGCTGATGTCGAGACCAAACAGCCCTGCCAGGCTGCCTGAGCAGCAGGATCCTGACACACTGCGTGCTTTAGGACTGCCGTAAACAAAAATGATTTTCTCCAAGAATTCAGATGTGGTTTCAGACATAAGCATCCTGCAAGCGACCAGTTCAGGAGTCTTCATTTCATCCAATCTTTAACCACATTTCTAACTCAACTTCTGCTGTCCTTCCTCCATGCTGTTTCTTGTCCTCCAGCAGATGAATAAGGGACCTGTAACTTTCAGGCTCCGAACTACCCATCTTCCTGTTTCCCTTCCCAACTGCTGTGGTTCCCTACTGCCTCGGTCTGACGAGCAGGGACAGACGTCTTACCTGTAGAAGCTGGTGGCAGCTCGGAGATGACTGTTTTCAGCCCGATGCTGGAGATGTCCCGCAGCTGTTCCTTGTCTGACAACATGTTGGTGCACAGCGTGTCCACAATGGTTTCCACCTGGTACTCCTTCACCTTGCCAACCAGCGGGCCCAGACTGCAGGAGGAGAGGCCAGTCAGAACGAGCAGGAGGCTGCTTCCACCAAAAACAGGGGTGCTCGGGCACACTCTTCCTTCAGGGCATCTCAGTCCCAAGTGCAAATATTCCCGTAACATCTGCACTGAGTACTGACACCCTGGAGCCCATGTCACGTCCCTAGGCATAGGCACCCTGCCTTGCTGCCTCCGTTAACTCTGCATAGCCTTCAGTGGATTTTAGATCAGATTTGCAGGGTAGTTCACATAACTACTGCAAACAAAGCCCATTGAGATCTTAGCGGAGGGAGCAGCTCAGAAATTGTGACACAATGAATTTGAACCAAAGCAACTAATTTACATGAAATAATGGTGAACTCTAGTCAGGTTTTGAAAAAAAGCAACCATCAAAAATTGACTTCCAGGAACAATGCAAAACGTGTTGGTTTTTTTGTGGTTGTTTTTTGTTTTTACATGCAACCAACTACCCATTGCCCTCAGCCGCATGAGTGAAAAACTCCACCTGAGCCACGGTTCAGAATTACCACAGAGGGAAGTCCAATCCCTTTCCCGTGCTCTCTCCTTTTTTTGTAATTATTATTAGAAAAAACTTTCTGTTAACAACCTGTGTTTCCTGCTGGTGAGTTTGTACGCAAAACTGTGCATGGAGTGTTTGACAGCATTTCTTTGTATCTTTTAATTTTCATTACCTTGTAAATGGGTGCCAATAACCTAAAACGGAAAGTATTAACTGTATTTCAGTGAGTTGCGTGTTATGGCTTTCCTTCTCTAACTGGCTCTGAGCTCACGTAAGGAGTGCAGAAAGCATTGCTTCCCCTGGATGTTCTGCTCCCCTTTGCTAAGGAATTGCTGCCAGACTTTTCATGAAAAGCCAGCACAGATGAGCGGGAACATCGCAACGCACAGAACATTTAGCCCTTCTGTTTCGGTGTGCATCCCAGAAAACACGCTGAGCCCCATTTCAATCCTAACAACACGTCACTCTTCTACAGCCTGAGTGAGCCTGCCCGCGGCTCCACAACCCGCCAGCAGCAGAGATCCGTCCCTGAGCCCCCGCAGTTACACTCCTCCTCCTCTCCCACTGAACCGCCTGCCCAGGTGAAGACCTGGGGCCCGAGCCTGGAGATTAACGCTCCCGGGTGTAAGGTGTGGGCATCTTCAGGAGTTACTTTGGAAGAATTTGCGCCTGAACAGATTCCTGACAGACGCTACAGGTACCTGTCTACTTCCCACGAGTGGTTACCACTTTGCAGAGAAGCAGCTACTTGCTGTAGCAGTGGGGTGGGGGCTGCACCCCAATTTCTGTCAGGTCTAAGTCCTCAGTCACTGCCTGCTGCTGCTCTTGTGGGCACTACTCAGAACCGAATGACTTGAACTGTACAAGGCACATCCTTCCCTTCGGTTTCAGAAAACACAGGAGAACCGAACAGCTCCCTGCGATTCACGTGCAGTACAACCATTTCTATGAACAGGGTTCTACAGGTTTGGAAATCCCACTGTGCTCCTGTTCTAGTGCAAAAAGACATTCAGATAACCAGCTCATGAAGGTTTCATTTTTCCCCTCTCTCAGTAAGCTGTCCACACAGCCAGGTTAAAATGGAAAGCAGAGTGAAGGAAAGGACTAATCTGCCTTTTTGGAGTTTTGCTTCCCCTTTTTTTTAACACACGGCACAGAAAAGTGGGACTCGAGCACACCACCGCTACCACTTAAATGCTCGGCAAGCACTACATGCACAGCGCTTCCCAGCGTACGCAACCACAGCCTGCTTTGTGGAAGGCTGTTCTTACACTGACAAGTCAGCGCAGTAATAGCTTTTTAGAGTCCGAGTAGCTTCTCTGAAATACAGTAATTAGAAAATAAAAACTTAATAATAGGACTTTGTGCAAGCACCAATGGTGTTCAACTTTATACCTCAAAGTACAGAACCGTTTTACAGACGGGGACCCTGAAGGCACAGAGAAGCGGAGGAACTCATCTCGACTGAAACAAAACACAGAACTAGAATCGGGTTTTCCGATGGATTTCAAATTTGTCAATTTACTGGATGGAAGGTGTGATTGCAGATTTCCTCTGTAGAAATAAGAACTCAGTTTTAGATAATAAAATCAACTGCCAGTGTCCTTCAGAATGCCACATTTCTCCTTAGAGATCCTTGCCACCTGGCTGGGTATAAGTAACCGCACACTAGTGTTATAAGCACTTCCTTAGGTATAAAAAGGAAATACATCTGGCTTTATTTTGACATTTACTTTCTCATGATCACATTCTAGATGAATATGGATGTATTCCTGATGCAACCACAGATAAATAGGCAAATAAATTTATCTTTTACTTAGTACCCAACAGTTTTCTTTTAAAAAACAAAGGAAACAAACCCAAAGCTGGCGGAGACAAAAAGAAGGCCAAGAAAGCTGGGGAAAAAGTCAGGACAGTCAGAATCAAAAAGAAAGAGCCAAAGGTCACAGGGAAAGTACAGGGATAGAGGTAGCACATGACTGAAAAGAAGGGAATATGACTAAGATCCACAGTTGGAAAAAATACAGGAACCCAAAGTTGTCTTTAAATGGCCCACCTTTCTGGAGCCCTGTGCGTGAACTGACCCATTCAATTTCATTTCTAGAATGAACACTCCCATTTAGACATGCTGGGGGAAGAGACAGGAAAGAACATGTCAGCAGTAGGATCACTTCACCAGATGATTCGTTAATAATGGGACATCCTGCCTTTTTCATTTGGGTTGCAAAAAATTATTCAAATGGTCCAAAGCAAAGAAACAGCACAGACTACACTTCAAGTCAGAGCAGGAAAAAAAAAAAACACAACAACAAGCAGTGCATTATAAACTTTAATGAAATTATAAACTTTAATGCCCTTGACGGGCAGGATTTGGACCTGGAATTCAACTGCCATTTCTGAAGGGCTATACGTGTCATCAGTTTAGTACCACCTCTAACAAAGACAGGACCACTGAGCAATTCAGCACTGGATTTCAAAGCCCAGAAAACGAGGAGAGCTTGATATTCAATATTTTAAGCTGAGCTTGTCTCTAAAGAAATAAAATCTTAGTCATACTATTTTCAAAATGGTAAGATTCATAACACAAACACTGAACGACTTCCAAAGATGCCTACTGCTTGTACAAAGGTATCAGTATGTTCACCCTTTCTGAATCCTGACAGAGAAAGAAATTGCTGTGCCTGCAAGCACAGAGAGGGGAAGCCCCTACAAAGGGAGGCTGGAGCAAGGTGCCAATGCTGCAGGACGAGGCTGCACTCCAACACACTCTCTGGAGTCTGTGACAGCTTTGTTATTGCCAAGGAACACGGTAATTGATGCCAAGGCTCTTACCACTTCACAGCGAGGTTCTGTACTTCCCCATTTTTGTCCTCCAGCAATTTCAAAAGCATTTTCACAACTTTTTTCTCACTGTCTTCATCTAGTTTTATAGAATCTTTCTGCAGTTCCATCATCAGGTCGTTGGTGGCCATAAACCTGAAAGAACGTAGGAAAAGTGGATCAGATGATATACAGGCACAAACAAACCTCCTTCGCATGACAATGAACAAATTAACATTTGTGATTGCACTTTTTTCTCCCACGAGCAAAACCAAGCAAGTATCTATCATTCCAGCTTAGAATTAAAAACAAAATCTCAGCTGGCTGTTAGTCAATATAGTTTTCTAAGAGGGACAAAGTCAAAATGGATATTGAGAAGTTCTCGTTAGGTATCTGCTTTTCTGGGAGAAAGAAAATGTGAAAGGTGCTAGCACAGAAGTCCGAGGTTCTGAGCGATATAAGTTCAGTTACTGTAAATTAACTCTGTTCTAACGTTAGCCTCGATGGATGGATGTCTACGAGGAGCCAAAGAGCAGCTCTTCCCTCTCATTTACCAAGTGACACATCCATTTTAAATCAAGCGCTGATGTAATTCATTCAGCATTTAAGAACAAACGCTGCCCTAGTGTACAAGGCTACCGTCAGTGTACAAGTCTTCTCTGGAGCGGCAGCTGAGTCCATCTGGAACGAGGGGCTTCTGTGGTACTAACCCGCCAGAAACCCAACATGAGAAGCACGGAGAGATTCTGGCCTGTAACGTTAACAGTACGTGATATATTTCTGATTCTTCTGATTTCTCGTGCTGCGTTCAACGCCAGCGCGGAGCGAGCGTGACCAATTATGGCCAGGCGCTGAGCAGCACCGCCCGCAGCACCGCGTCCCGCTGCCCACCCGCCGCCTGCTGCCAGCCTGCCCGCCGCCCCCCGGGAACGGCCGTGGGACCCGTCCGCGCGAGGGACGCGCGTGAGGACGGCCCTGGGACCGCCACGCACCGCGCCTGGACGGCCGGCAGGCCCCGGGCGGGCAGGCCCCGGGCCGCACGTCCCCGTGCGCGGCAGGGACTGGTCCCGAACCACCTCTGTACCGTGGTGCTCGCCCCGCGTTGGGCGTATCTTGTTTGCAACGTTAACCACGAACTGCCGCCGCCGCACCGCCGGCTTCTCTCAGAAGCACCGAGTTCGGTACCAGCTGCTGAAGCCAACCTGCTTTGAGGACATCGCTAATCTCTCTTTAAAAGCCCCCAAAATACCGCCTGCGGCACACCCGTTACCTCCGGGGTCGGTGCTGAGGGCACGCCATGCCGGTGGGCGAGGTCTCTGGCACCCGTTAGCTTTAACAGTTCACCCGGAGGGCATCTCGGACACAGCCGCCAACCCCAGCAGAGCCCCTTCTCCTTTCCCCTGTCACCAACACAGGCAGCAACCAGAGCACCCGTCCCGCTGGGGAGGCGTTCCGGCAGCTGCCCGCCCGTTCTCACAACAGCCCCGAACGCGGCACCGGCAGCGCCTACAGAGCCCCGCGGTGACGCCGTCCCGCTCCGCACCGTCCCGCTCCGTCCCGCGGCCCGTGGCGGCGGCCGCAGGCACCGTTTCACCCCGCGGCTGCGGCGCTGCCGGCCCGCAGAACGAACGGGCGCGGGTGTGGAGCCCCGCCGGGCCGTGAGGGCTTGTGCCCCCGCACCTGAAGTCCTTGTCGCTGGAGGCCATCTTCTCCAGCAGCCCGGAGATGTGGTACGAGGCGCTGCACATGGCGGCGGCCGCGCGCGAAGATGGCGCCGGGCCCGGCCGCGCCGCGACCCCCGCTGCCT
>NC_048904.1:21438191-21468827 GCF_011077185.1 Oxyura jamaicensis | reverse complement strand
AGGGCGGGAGGGCGGCAGGACGAGCGGCGGCCGCCGGGGCCGGGCCAGGTCGGGCCGGGCCGGGCCGGGCCGGGCCGAGCCGGGCCGCGGCCTCTGCGGGCTGCTGGGAACGGCCGGCACGGAGCCACGAGCCCCGAGCCGCCTTGAGGGCAGCCCGGCTGCCGCCCAGCCCCGGCCCGCGGCTGACTGTCCGCCTTCCCCCGCAGGTCTCCGTGATCAACACCGTGGACACCTCTCACGAGGACATGATCGTAAGTGCGCGGGGCTTGCTGCCTAAACGGCCGGGAGACGCGGCCCGGCGCCGCCGCGGGTGCTGAGTCAGCTCCCAGCGAGGCTGCCGGCGGTGCCTCGTTAGCAGCAGCGCGACGCGTTAAGAGCGGGGTGCGCGGGGCGGGGGACGGAGGGCGCCCGCCTTGAGGCGCTGCCCTGCTGCGCGCAGGGAAGCGGGGCCACCACGGCACGGAGAAATGCTCCAACGCACGGAGCAGAGCTTCAGGAGGCGGAACTGGTGTCTGTGCCCAGATGTACCGGGGAGAGGACGCACACGTGTGCGTGGGAGCAAAGATCTCAAAGCAATTTGTAAACGCGAGGACTGCTCCTAAACAATGACGTTTCAAACCTAAATAAAAGAGTTGGGCATTTTTACACCAACATTACATAACTAGAAACAAAGGTACGTTACTTGGTGAGGGCTTTCCTCTCGGAGGCACCACGTCCCTGTCCTGGAAGTGCTGTGTGTTACCACCGCATCCCCTGGGCTCTGACCGCATAACGGTGGTGTAGAGAGAACAGCGGCTGGGGGAGAAGAGACCTGTGCGTTTCATGTAGATCGTTTAAAAACTGTCCTTCTTAACCTGTCGTGCTGAGACTTGGTGATCTTTTCACAATTCATGGAGCTACTTTTAAAATGTAGTAATGCTCGTTAAGAAAGCAGAAGTTAGGTGTGCTGACTGCACCTCTCGTTGCCTTACAGCACGATGCTCAGATGGATTACTATGGCACTCGGTTGGCGACCTGCTCTTCAGACAGATCCGTAAAAATCTTTGATGTTCGGAATGGAGGGCAGATCCTCATTGCGGACCTAAGAGGGTAAAGTGTCTTAAAAAGAAGTGGAAGCAGAAGTCTTTAGCATTTTGTCATTTCCCTTCTGGTAGCATAGGATGCACAGTAAATTCCCCTGGGGTCGTTCTTCCTGTGGCTGGTTGTTGCTAAATAACTGTTCGGAGCTGTGAGAGGGGACAGCCAGTTAGAAGTACAGCTGGCTTTCTAATTCATTGCCAACTTAAGACTTATAATTTTCTAGAAGTAAGCTCACCATCTTAATTGCTAACGCAAGGATAAATGGTTGGAATTGTTTTCTGTGGTAGTGGCTTTGCCCGCAGTCTTACATACTATTTTTCATCTTGGCGTTACTCCTATTCTTTGTACCACTGTTGGTGGTGGTGCGCAGAGCACCAGTTTACGACGCGCTGGCTGTGAAACAGCCACAACTGGAGTGGGTTTCTCTCAGCTTTTTCCAAATAACGCTGTTTCTTGCAGGCATGAAGGTCCAGTGTGGCAAGTTGCCTGGGCTCATCCTATGTATGGAAATATCTTGGCTTCCTGCTCCTATGACAGGAAGGTCATTGTCTGGAAGGAAGAAAATGGCACTTGGGAAAAGACATATGAGTACACAGGGCACGACTCGTCAGGTGTGTGGTGTCTGGAGCTGCGATTAATGGGGGGGGTCAGGTTGGAATAAATCCATCGTTGTTAAGGAAGAAAGCCTCTTTCAGACAGACTGGTAAATTAATGGAGAGGCAGTAAGTCTCCTCAGCACGGGGGAAACATTTATGTAATGGCATACTGCAGGATCAGCTGTCTTGATTCATACAGTGTGTGCACAGGAGTTGTTTTACAGATAAATCGCTTTCAGATAAACAACACAGGGTACTGAATTATTGATGCAGTGTTGTATGCACTATGGGAAGGAAGGAAGAAGCTGAGTTTTAGTATGCTGTTTTGTTTTCCCAGAGAGACTGTCTTGTTGCAATGGTTGGTCTTCCTACAAACTTAAGAAGTCTTCACGTCTCTTAGTATTCCAAAGCCCAGCAACACTGGTACTGGCCACCTGAGAAGGGAAAGAGAGACGTGTCTTGCTGTTCAGTATTATCCTCAAAGGCATTGACTAGAATACTTTGGATCCATGCTTCTGAGGCTAGGCCTGGATTAGAAATGAGAAAAGGGCTTTTTCTTTGATACACACCTTTGTTTTGTTACAAAACTAGACTTGCGGTACTATGCTAGGCTGTCAGCTTTTGCTCTAGAGTCAGTGATACTCTTGATACTCCTGCACAGCATAGGCAGAGTTTTTTTTTATCTCATTAAAAGTGCTGCCTTGGTGGTCCCTTTCTAAAATGAGGCCAAAAATAGAGACAGTTTTCCATTATTCACTAATACTAGTCGGTGATTTGGTTAGTTCATCTTACTTAGTCACCGTGTTACAACCCAGTCTGTCTCACCCCTCAGTGAACTCCGTCTGCTGGGCGCCACAGGACTATGGGTTGATACTGGCCTGCGGGAGCTCTGACGGAGCCATTTCGCTGTTGAGCTACACAGGTGACGGGCAATGGGAAGTCAAAAAGATCAGCAACGCACATACTGTAAGTCTGCGTCTTCGGAGCAGTACAGAGTTCTTGGAGCCACAGATAATGTGTAGACTGGATAAATACTGGAATACAATGAAATAATGTGGAACGTTTTCCAAAACCAAAAAAAACCTTGTTTTAAATAAATCCAGTGTAGGAAGGTATGCTTCGTAGTAAGTAAAATGAAGTAGAAAAGACGCATGAAAGCCATTAAACAGCACTGCTAATATGCCTTGATTAAACATTGGTGCTGTTCTGAAAATGGTTTTGATACTAAGAACGTGTCCTGCAATCTGGCTGTGAATAAAATGAAGCTGGAAAAACTGCAGGACTTGTGTTTTCCCCAAGCAGTGGGGATTTTTGCTTAAGTGAACCTTGATAAGCATCTAAGCCATTAATGACAGTGGCTTGCAATCACAGGAAATTGGGCTGTGGACCCGCAGATTCCTTCTGCTGCACTCCTGAATCTTAGCAACTGCGTGTGTCTTGCATATTTTCATTTTTTAACCTGTCTCCCCTGTTTACCTATCTAAGATGATATTTGCCCATAGAACAGTTACTTAGTTACCTAAGACTTTCTGAATAAATGCCCTGTTGAGACTAGACGGTATCTGGAATTCTTATTCATCCAGTGTCCGTCCAGCATTGCACAGGAATGCTAGTTTCCTAAACAGGGCTTATTTCTCCTCCTCCAACCCAAAATAGATGGTATGCTAGGTGTCCTCTGCCCCCTCAGCAGCTTTCTATTTATTTAAAGCAAGCAACTTTTCGTAATGAATAATGACATTTTTTTTTCCTTAACTAGATTGGATGTAATGCAGTTAGCTGGGCTCCTGCTGTTGTACCAGGCAGCCTTATAGAACAACCATCTGGTCAAAAACCAAACTACATCAAACGATTTGCATCTGGTGGCTGTGACAACCTTGTGAAGATCTGGAAGTAAGTGCTTGGTTTCCGGTCTTCAGAACCTTTAAAATGTGTTCTTTATAGTCTCTAAACATCCCTGCTGGCATCTCTATGCTTTCATTTTTAATTATTATATTTTTTAGAGAAGTACTTCAGAAATAGAAACAATGTGATGACTTCCAAATAGTTACAGCAATTCATGTCAGACCTGCTTAATCTTGTCTTGAAAAGTGGCTTTTTAATCATCGTTGATTACAGTTGTTATTTGGACAATAGCAGATCTCTGCACAGTAACTGAAGACCAATTACTCTTCTCCTGTGCTGCATTCTGTCCTCTAGAAGGGATTTTGTGTAAGCTGTAGAGCTTTTTGGAGAAGAGTAGGAAACGCTTGTGCTTTGTACTGTTTGGATGAACCAGGAGTCTGAAAGCTACAGAAACCGTCTTCCAGAACAAGAGCCGGAAAGTATGACTGTCTGCTGCTGCCGCCACCCTTCTAACTGTATAAATGCCTTTTCAGAGAAGAAGATGGTCAGTGGAAAGAAGAGCAGAAGCTGGAGGCTCACAGTGACTGGGTTCGAGATGTAGCCTGGGCTCCATCCATAGGTTTGCCAACAAGTACCATTGCTAGCTGTTCACAGGTAAGGCTTCCATGGGAGTGGCAGGGCAGGCTCTCGTTGCCTTTTCCATTTACAAGAGAAAAGGGGAAGGAAGTAAAGGAATAGTAAAGGTAGAACTGTTGTAACAGGTCCTCTTGGTAATCCTCTTCTGTATCTGGGCCTGTGCTTGAAAGCCTTTGAGTCCTGTTCCCATCAAACTCAGAGGCCCAACGGAAGTATTTCTGGATGAAGGTTTGTGTGGGTGCAGCTCTGTGCCAAGTACTACCTTTTGGTTTGAAAAGTGTGAGCAGAAGGGGCCCACTATAGGGAAGAGCTTCAAACTAAAGTTGTATTGTAATGTCTCTAGACCAAACTCACTGCACTTCTAGCAAAAAAATACTGTTTTATAGTAATTTGTGTTCTTAGTCA
The DNA here is from genome assembly GCF_011077185.1 of Oxyura jamaicensis. Classification (NCBI taxonomy): domain Eukaryota; kingdom Metazoa; phylum Chordata; class Aves; order Anseriformes; family Anatidae; genus Oxyura; species Oxyura jamaicensis. The sequence goes on along the minus strand of NC_048904.1, from coordinate 21,464,268 downwards.
TTGTCAGCCCTGATGTCCTCACACTTCATATTGACTCCAGTGTTTTTGCTGCTAATAGGAATTCTGGAACTGCATGATTTTATAGCAAGAGGGCGACTCAGTAAGCTGCTAACTTGCTGTCGTGAGATTGGAAAGGAAAATACCAGCAGATATATATGTATTTTGAGAGAATTCCTCTGGTGTTTGCAAGTCGTCTGTTGTGTGCAGTTTCCCTCCTCAGAGCTGTACTTACACCTTGCCTTTGTCGGCAGTAGGAAAAAAGCCCCTTCACTGTGTTGAACAAAGATCGATGTAAACACATCTAGAGCTCCTGTCAGAGCTGTGACTTGCAAGTACAGTCATAGCTGGAAATGCTAACAAACTTGTTTTTTCTGTTAAAATTAGTGGTCCAACCAAGTCAGCATTGTTGCTTTTATAGGATGGCAGAGTGTTTATCTGGACGTGTGATGACGCCTCTGGAAATTCATGGACACCAAAACTGCTGCACAAGTTCAATGATGTTGTCTGGCATGTGAGTTGGTCCATAACTGCAAATATTCTTGCAGTGTCTGGAGGAGACAATAAAGTGAGTACTGCTGCCTCGGCTTTTACTCTTGCATGTCATATTTTCAGAAGAGCTGGGATGAGGCAGGGTGTTCTCACTTCTGTTTGAATCAAGACTGTTAAAGATTCTGCTTTTCTGCAAGAGTGTTGTTTTGGTTTTTGTTTTTTTCTTTTGAATTACCAAAAGGGGAGGAAAGACCCTAGCCCCTGGCAAGCTGCTCGCGCTGCATTCTTAGTCCTTAATGGAGACTGGAAATGCAGGCTTAATTTCATTTTGTAGGATACTACCACCAGATTTCACTCTCTCCCTCCTTCTCCCTTTCCCCCTTCAGGGGTGGATAATTTAGTATGCAGCAATAAATCACGTGGTAACCTAGACAGCCCTGCAATGCCTGACTTCTGTAGTTGTAGCCCATCACCAAAACAGTGATGTGATCATTACAAGGAAACGAGAAACTGAGAATGTGTTAAGGCTGAAATTTTTTCCTGCTCTGTTTTCAAGGTCACGCTATGGAAAGAATCAGTAGATGGACTGTGGGCATGCATCAGCGATGTCAACAAGGGCCAAGGAGGAGTGTCTGCCATTACAGAGGGGCAGCAGAATGAGCAGTGATGCAGGAGTGAGCAGTCCAGCAGCAAGAAGTGATCACTAATACCTGATTTGCAATTTTTCTTGACTCGGATGAGAACTGGTTTTATCTAAACTGGACGTGAACTTGGGAAATAATTATCCAATTTTATGAGCACTCTATAACCAATGCTGGGAGGCTACAATGTGTTGATAATCAGCCTTAATTGACATTCCCTTAAGTTAAAGGTGAATATCAGAGCAAAGTACTGTGCCTTGTGCTACTCCTTGGTGCTGTAAAAGTCGTACCCTGCCTTCTGGTTTAGGGATCAGATTTAATTGGATATGCTGGGGTCAGACTTCAAGCACTTGAGTAGAACAGGAAGAGGCAGGCTGTCGTGGTGCCGATGCCTGAACTCTTCTGTGCAAGGGGACGAGTATTCTGTCCGTCCAAGTGAGGGGGAGGGCTGGTGGAGTTACCAACAGGAGATGACATCCTGGCAGTAGTGAAATGGTGCTTAGATCCTCTTGAAAATAATGTGCTTTATGTGGGTACGTGGAAGTCTCCACATTTTCCTGAAGATGAAAGGGAGTAGCGGAATGCATATGTACTTTGCTTTACGGTAATCTCAAACTTGGTTATTTAACCAACATCAACAAATCAAAATACAATTTGGAGATTTTTTTTAGCCACACTTCTGTACTGTACCTCAGGTTTTTGTTTAGATACCAACGGAATAAAGTGTTATTGCTTAAAGCCTGGTATGCTGTATTTGGTAATTTGTCACGGGGGCCTTACCAGGTTTGTCTACAGCCTACTGTCAAACACAGAGCAGCGTGGTGGTGTCTCATCTATGGTACTGGCTTTGTAGCAGCTGGGAAGTTAGTAGTCCCCGGGAGTCTAACGGTACATGCTGTAAGAAGGAAAATGAGAACAGATGTTTGAATATAGCTGTGAAGGCAAGTGATACCTCCTCCTGGAATAGGTCCAGTGAGGGCAAAACTTTATTCTCTTGCCTGAATTGCAGTGGCACATAACAGCTAAGTGTGTAAGGCTCACACAAACCAGTTTTCAGTATGTTATCAGCTAAAAGCTGAAGCACTCTTCACACCCCACAAAAGGGAAAGCATTTAACTAAAAGGTCACGTTTTTCCTTTATGCTTTGTACCTGTTCTCCAAAGTAGTGGTTCCAATGCTCTTCGTTTTCATTCAGTCAAGGATGATGTACCCCTTTACTAGAAAAACCTTATTTCTGAAGCTATAATAACCAAATAACATCCTAGTTTCTCCAATAAAAACACAGAAATGAATTACCTTCCTATAGACCAACAGCAGTATGCAATATTACTGTTCTTGCTTAAACGCATTGTAGCCTTCACACACAAAAAAATCATCCAAAAGTTTAACATTGCATTCAAACAGCTTGGTTTGAAGTTACGCAGCAAAGCAGTATGTTCTTTCATTTTCATTTCTATTAAGATCTCAACTGCTAAACTGAAAGGGCTGCCTTACATTCTGAGTATCTTACCCATTCACCATGTTTTGATATGCAATACCTGGTCATCTAGGAAGGCTTTACAGTGGCTTTAACTGCTGCAAAGATGAAACGGTTTTGAAATCAACGACATTACCTCCAATAAAAAAATCAAAACCAAAACCTGATTCTTAGTCAACTTTTATTATACTTCGTTCTAATGAAAAAGGGGCACTAACTTGGTAAGCACACAAAAGAAATGTTTTCATATGGAGGCATTAGGTTCCATGATTCACCACATTAAAAGTTCACCTTAAATTTTATGAGTTTCAGTGCTAATGCTACTTAGGAAGCCCAATTCTGCCTTTTATCCCTTCATGCTTAAAATGCAATGTACTAAAATGTTTTTTAGTAATGATCAAAGTATCAGGAAAAGAAGTATATACTCAACATAGGTTTCTTACTGAGGAAGTTAAATGCAGCTGCTCAGTCTGATGAATGCCAACACGCTCTCCTGTGCCAATGTCTCATCAGCGTGCATCACAGCTTTGCTAAGTCCATCGCCTCCTTTTGTTGGCAGCTTTCTTACCAGTCACCAGCTTCCAGGGCTTCAGCTGATGGCCATGGACATGTTTGAGAAGTGATTTTCTTTTAATACTTGGACTGTTCCATAAACCTAATTTGCAACATGACTGCACAGTGTTTGAAATTACCAGCTTGGAGGCAGTGACATGACACGTGGGAAGAGGGAATTTCTTGAATCATGTCTGCAGAAGAAAATAAATAAATAGAACTGCATCCTCAGATAAAACGAGTTCTCCAAACCTGCAGGTGTGCTAAAGAGACTGTCTGCTTTGGCCAGAGCACAGAATGGTTGCTCCAGGTAGTGACACTCCCTGTTAAATTTCCTCCAACAGCCAATCTGACTCAGTTAAAGTCTTCCTTGTCTTCTCAGCTTCATACATTCCCTAAGCCTTCCTCAGTCCTGCTACTGGAAGTTTGTGGTCGGCAGTGTGAAATAAATCCCACCGATTAGCCACATCATTCAAATCTAGCTAGAATACGAGCAACAGAAGGTGCAAATTTGTCATCCGTTACCATATATTCCTTCCTTATTCCTACTGCTCCTCAGGTTTAAACAAAAATCCCAATTCCTTAGCCATCACTACTAAGCTTCACTGAAGTCTTTAAAATGTAAGATTTTTAAAGTAATGGAAGCAATGTTTCCTAGGTATCATTTTCAGTTCCAGTCTTTCAGCAAAAGACAACAAAACTGGATAAAACAGAACCCAGTTACACCATATCAGATAACATTAAAAAGGCTTTGGGGCTTTTCCTTTTTGAAAAATACGCGTTACAGCTATTAATTTTTAAAAGGAACAATGTTAACACCGTGGGAAGAAAAAAAAAAAACAAAACCTCCCGCTCCACTCCCTACTCCATTTCATTATAAATAAAACACAGCAACAGATGTATGCAGTTTCCACCTTTCTGTTGATTTAGTTATCTTAGAAGCTGACCAAGTTTCCAAGGAATTTAAGTACATATCAGACCACATTTCCAGAAATATCATGGCACAGAACAAATATTCCCCTCTCTATATAAAATGCTTCAGAAAGCAGCACTTTGGTGAAGCTACAAAACTAACCAAGTGACGTTTTGTAGGATCTCTGACTTCTGCTGGTTTTCCCGTGTAATTCCTCTCTGCTAACCCATCTGCTCCAGTTATTACAGCTTAGTTACAGAAGAAATCACCGTAAGTACTAATCTCTTTTTGTCCTTTTGCATGAAACAAATGTTTTCTTAACACATTCATTTTTAGAAATAACTTCAAGTCATTCAAGTCAGGAGAAATATTTTCACTGGGTCAGGAATCAATTAAATACAGAGATTATAAAATGAGTTTAATTTTTTGATCTGTTTTCAGGTTCGACACACCACCTAACAAAGAAAATCATGTTTCTCAGAGGTACTCTGCTGGGAATTCTCCTTTTCAGCATCCTCTGGACAGAAACTGCTTTGGCTGGGTCTAGTTTTTTAAGCCCTGAATTTAAAAAAATACAGGTAAAAATTGTGAATAATACTTTTTCAAAATTATCCTCGTCCATAATTCCTTAAAGCCAAAATTCTTTGCAACATTCAGGGTAGGTTTTATACAGTGTCTGGAGAGGAAGGAGTTGTTCCAGAGAGCTCCTGTAACAAACCGTTAGCACAGAACTCATGCTTTGGGAATACACTAATCTCACTCACTAAGAATTAATCATTTTAAAAAAGAACAACTGAAGACAAAGCAGCCATTTAAAACATTTGTTAAACCAAATAATGTTGTTAAACCAAATCCCTGTTAACGTGAATGCAGCAATAGTAGTGCTGTTATTACATACCCACACATCCCCTACCTTTAAAAGAAGCCTATTAGGCTTTACCTAATTGGCAGGATCTGTGTTAATTATGTTAATTAGTTAATTATGTTAATTATGGGTTTTAGTGCCCCACTACAGAGTAGTTTGAATATGGAAGTCTACATGGATGTTATTTTGCTTGCTTTCTAGCAACAAAACGATCCAACAAAAACAACAGCAACAACACATCGTCGAGGCACAGAAGGCTTTTGGGATGCAGATAAGACAGGGGCAGAAGATGACAACAACAGTATTGAACTCAAGGTTTGTATTTGTGCCCACATACAAGTTCAGGAGATGGGGTTGGGGTGGGAATAGTCTTTCTGCCACAGGAGGTCTTTTCTTGCCACAAGTGAAAGCCACTATCGGATTTAATTTGAAAGACAAGTATGAAATCTGCTAGCACTGATGGTATGAAATCATTTAAAATTATCTGCACTAAGACAGATCACAACCTGCTGTTAAGGACTCACATTTCAGAACGAATATATACGAGTTTCTTGTCGTTTTCTCTCTGGTTTACTGTGCAGTTTGGTCTGCAGCAGCTACATGCTGTGTTTGTCAGGTATTGGTTACATGCCTCAGCACTGTTAGATGAATAGATAACGTTTTTATACCTCTTGGGTATCATCATGCACCTGAATAAACTTAACCTGCAGTGTCCTAGTCCAAAAATTGTCTGTTAAACTCTGTCTTTTAATGTTTTTACAGTTTAATGTTCCCTTTGAAATCGGCATCAAGATAACAGAAGAGGAGTATCAAGAATATGGACAAGCATTGGAGAAGATGCTACAGGACATGCTCGAGGAAAATGCTAAAGGTACTTTCAACCAAATCATAAAAGTGGCAGAAATTTAAATATATATATATATCATCTATATCATCTATTTTGTTATGTAAAGCAATCAGAGCAGCATTTTAGAAGTGATTGGGCCGAAGTTGCCACTAAGAGAACCGCTAAAATATCAGATGTTCAGAAAATGCAAAGAACTTTGAACAATCACATTAGAGTACCTTAGGAAGTAGGGGGAGGCTTCCTTTCCTTACACTGCCCATCTTTTTTTTTTTTTTCTTTTTTTCTTTTTCCCAATGCCCTCAGTTCCCAGCATTTCCATATTTTCTCAGCTATGACTTTTCATGCCAAAACGTGTAAAACAGTATCTTATCATTAACTAAAATAGCTCTAGCTGTTTCACTGATAAACTTCTAATGACTAACTCTCACCACAAACTGTTTGTTGTTGTTGTTTTGTTGTGTTTTACTTTTACAGCCTTTCTTTATTTGCACTCATCTATATCTATATTAAGCTGTCCCTTCCAAATCTTTTAAGGTTTACGTCAGTCTTTGTATCTGTATTACACACTCCAACTAAAAAACACGTCAGGCTGCTTCTTCCACCTTGCTTTTCATGATCCCAGGATTCTGCCCCAAGCTGTCTGTTCTTCTCTAAAGTCCTTCTGAAGGGCTACCTCTATGGCCATTATACGATAAGATAGTTCTATGCATGCCTGCCCCTGTAGAACGTAACTCTGCGAAAGCCACCCATCTTCTGTCTTCTTTTGAGCGCTTGTGGCACTTCTGGACAGATGATCAAAACAGGATTTTCAGAAGAACACTACAATTTTCAAAATAATCTATCTTCTGCCTTTTCAGTAACTCCAGTGAAAAACTGAGGCAAGCTGAAGGACAACCACAGCACTCAATGAGCTGATTTAAGTTTTACTTTAAAATGAAATTGTTCCTGATTTCACAGCTTTTAAGAAGGAAGTACATGAACCTGAGTGGTTTGCCCTGACAAAAAGACATCATACAGATGAACTGTTAAGTAAAAATACAAGATCTACAACCAGAAATAGTACAGGGCAATGTTAATCACAGGCAGACGTGTAGGCTTAATTTCTCCTTTTCTTAGTAACTACTGTGATTATTCTAAATGACATGCTTGAAAGCTATATGAAACTCTTCTAGAACTGATGGAAACATCTTCTTACGCTTCTGTACACTTCTATATTAGAAAATAAAGCTAATGCTGAAACTGCAATTACTTGTTATTTTTAAGAGTATCTCAAATATGACAGTTCATGTAATAAACTGTGCAAACTAGATGCACAAGGAATCAACTTTCAGTTGCCAAGTTGCAAAATTGTCAATGGAGGTGTTAACATGGATATTATTAAGGAAACTATCCAATATCTCTTCCAGTTAAAAAACAAACAAACAAAAACAACCAGTTAACTTACTTGGATTCAGAACTATATCCATACTAGTGCTACATATCAGTGGGAAACAAGGTAATTTTTGTGTACAAGTGCATGCACCAGTATGCTTCACTGTAGCACACACTCTGTTCTGTACGTAAGCATTTCCATGCTTCCAAAAAGCCTAAACGAATGCCTGTAAGGAGATCAATGACTCCGTGAAGATTTTTTGGACTTCACTCGTGAAGATGTTCTGTAAAGTACTCTTGAACAAGCTAACGTGATAAGGGTAAACACAACTGCAATGGACAGTTCTTAGATGCGTTTCGTTTTCCTGACACAGAATTAATTGCCCAGAGGAAGTGATCCCTCTGCTGCCACTAGCACCGTCCTCTTACATACTCCACCCGAAGGCAAACAAGAATTGTCCAGCTTGTTGAGCAGAACGTTCTAAGGTTGCCAAACAACAAAACAAACAAAAAAACCCTTTGTATCTAAATGTGTGCAATATTCTCTATTTTGCAAATACACCATCAGCCTCAAGAGGGTAGCAGAGCCTAGCGATGCACTGCTTTCTTATGGACAAAATAGGTCCGATGCGCTTATCTGCCTAGAAAGCAAAGAGGAAGCATCACATTCTACAACTATTCTGTTCAAACGGATTTTTTTTACAGTCTCTCTTCCTTTGGAAGCAGAAGAATAAGTAAGCAAAGCAGTGAATCCCGCAGAGAGATCCGGGAAGTGCTCCAGGAATTGTTCCACATCGCTGCAGCTGCCAGTAAAGCGATGGCTAAAGATAAGAACGAAGCATTGGATGGGGGTCATACAACCTGATTTGGAGAATAGAGACTAAAACTTCTTAGTGAGAGTTCGAGATGGCACCTTTCTCTTCTGAGTTAACTACTTTTGAGCTCTCTCTAGCCAACTGTGAAAAACAGTGGAAATTCAACTAGCAGGTTAAAAGCTTAAAAGCTAAGGGTAATTCCCTTAAATAGAATCACCTGTGACCTGTTTCCACATGAAATTAAGTTAAAAATCACTGGAACCAAATTTGTTTGTTTGTTTTTAATACAAAATGTGCACCTTGTATACTATCAGTTTCAAAACACTTTGTCACTGTCAGATTCCCTACAGTTTTGCTCTCATCATGCTTAACCTCAGAGTAAAACACATCAGAATTTGTCTCTTTGTATGCTAGTATTAGCTGATTGTTCGACATCACAGGATATTAGATTCAGACGTTATCAAATTATACAAACAAAACTAGGGTAAATAGTTAAAGAACATTATGACTGGTTTTGACCAACAAAATATACAAACTCAACGTACATTATGGTTTCATGGCCTCACTTCAGATAAAAAATTGCCTTTTCAAACGCCTGATGGTCTACAGGAAGCAGACAAATACAGCAAGCAAAGAAAAAAAAAATAGGATTTTTACGCCAGCTCCCTATGTAAAGAGAAATCCTTTCTCAATCCATTATGTTCTTCGTTGCAGTTTGTTGCAACAACAGTGAGTGAAGATTTGAAAGACTTCCGCAGAGAGGCATTACTTCATAACTAAAATCGGAGTGCTGGGAACAGCACCGGATGTCACAGATGACGTTAGATTGCCCTCCCAAGAGTCGTTAACGAGAGAAGGAAATTATGAGTAAAACCTGAAAGATTAATTTACATTTGCATTTATCGTAGCATCATAGAATCATTCGGGTTGGAAAAGCCCTCTCAGATCATCAGGTCCAACCTTTAACCTAGTTCTGAAGCCTGCCACTAAAGCATGTCGCTAAGCTCTACGTCTGCACATTTTTTGAAGACCTCCAGGGACAGTGACTCAGCCACTTCCCTGGGCAGCCTCTTCCAACACCTCACAACCATTTCAGCGAAGACATTTCCCCTAATATGCAACCTAAACTTCCCCTGGTTCAATTCGAGGCCATTTCCCTTCACCTTAGCACTTGGTGCTTGGGAGAAGAGCCCAGTCCCCACCTCGCTACAACCTCCTTTAAGGCAATAGTGAAGTACAATAAGGTGTGCCCTGAGCCTCCTCTTCTCCAGGCTGCACAACCCCAGCCCCCTCAGCCGCTCCTCACGACTTGGGCCCCACGCCGCCCCAGCCCCGCAGCCCCACCGAGCCCTCCCAGCCTTGTTTTCGGTGACTGCGCTCAAGGCTGGAAACATTTGCTGCTGACACAAATATTGCAGGACGGACTGATGATGAGCAGTGACGCCACGCAATTTTATTTTGTGTGTGTTTTTATAAGTCTATGAGTAGAGCTTTGTGCTTTCAGACACAGGTAGTTACTAAGTGATAAGGTTTTGGAAAAGCTTCAGTTAAGACAGAAGTTCGGCGTTGGCGCAGATTGCTGCTGGCAGGATGGCGCCACAGCCACCTGCCGGACCGAGCACGCCTCTTCCTTCGGTTCTAACAACCCCTGGCGGACACGAGCAGGGCGTTGCCCGACTCCCGCTTCCATTCCTGCGGGGACCGGGCTCCCCTCAGGCGGCCCGGAGGAGGGCGGCCACCCCGCTCCGCGCCCCACAGGCCGCCTCCGCCGGGCACCCACTGGCCACTGCCCCTCAGGGGACGGACCGGGGGCGGGACCTGCGGCCGGGCCCCGGCGGCGATTGGCTGGCCCGCGGTGGCTCCTGGCACCGATTGGCCGAGCCGGGTCGGGCGGGAAGCGCCGTGGGGCCGTCGCTAACTGCTTAGAAACGAGGCAGCAAACGCGTAGTAATTAGCGCCAGGCACGTGACTCATTAATTAAGCACGAGCTCATGATTAAGTGCGAACAAAGATGTTGAGGCGCTTCCCCATGACCACACGTTACTTCAGGAGGCTGGACTATGGCAGGTGTCTGTGCTACAAATCACAAAAAAACAGCACGTGGAGACAGGGCTTTTTTTTTTTTTTATTATTCTCAAAAATATTACAGAGAGTATAAACGTGCCAAGTTAAGGCTAAAACATACATCATAGTGAATAGCCAGCAGATACATAACAGAGCACCATTATTATAAGACTATGCCATATATTACATATGTTACATTATACTTATGTAACCCTACAAGATACATATTACCTCAGTATTTTACAATTAACATAGAATAACAACTGGTTTTTGTCACTATTTTTACAGCTTCAGTGTTTTTGCTCCGTGGTATAAGGGGAACAAAGCCTTTAAAGTATTTTAGACGTGTCAAAATTAACTTTCTCGCCAGGTTTCCCGTTCAGCTCTGGTGCACGGCTTGGTGTGCTTCCCCCCTGAAGAGACCCGAGGTGTTCCCTCCGGAGCTCCCAAAACGCAGCCACGAAAAGTATTAAATTTTCATCCTTGTGAGGTATCTCAGTTATACCTCAAAGCAGAATTAAGCAGGTACCAACCAATCCAAATACTCCGTATTTCTTATGTCAGTACCAGCCTTTTTTTTTTTTTTTTTTTTTTTTTTATGGCAAAATAAATAAAAGCCAACAACTGGCACTGGAAAATATATAGACAGCATCGATGGCACTTAAATATAAATATTTTAGTCGTTTTTAGGGTAGAAACCCACTTGATAAATGTGTAGACAATTCTAATACTCTGATCTTCAGTTAAAACACTCTTACTTGTTCATAGTAGTACCTCCAGCAAACTAGGTACTGTACAAATACAGAAAGAATGAAGCCTTACTCAGAGACCTTCATGTAAAGATAAGACCCTTCCCTCCCCCCCCCCCCCCTTTTTTTTTTTTTTTTTTGCATTTTTTAAAAATATTCCATGAACTCTGATACAAGTTTTTAGACATTTCTGTACTCAGGCCTTACTGGCTACGCTGAGGAGGCAGCACTGGTATGTGTCAGTACGCTGAGCTGTACGGTCTGATAGTCTTTTTGTTCATCATAAACCTGCATTTTCCTAGACTGCAAAAGAGTACAAAATGCAAGCAATAATACAAATAAACAGTCATAAAAGTGACATTCTCTTCAGTGCATTTTTACTTGATAATAAGTATGACAGCATACAAGATTGTTTTGTTTTTTGTTTTTTTCCTTCTCTTTTCAGAGTGATCGCTGAGGTTGACCTCAAGGCTGCAGTAGTTGGGTAAGCCAAGAGACACATAGAACGATTCTTCTCTGAGCATACTTAGTGAATGCAGCTACATGAATAGGTCCCCTTACTATCTCATCTTTCACTGGTTGTTTTACCCATTGCCAACATAAATAAATCAAATTTCAACTGACCTGTGACAAAATTAATGTATTTTAAATTAAAATTTTGTTCCTTATTCAAAATACACAAGTCACCAATTCACAATTTCACAATTGTGAAACAATGAGAAACCTTAATAACGTTTTAAAGATAAAATAACTTTGAAAAACACCCTTATAAGTACTAAACACTGTCTTATAGCTCCTGACAGTGAAACTCAGACTTCAAATGGTGTCACATGTATATATTAGAGCAGCCCATAGAGTAGACTAACATAACTTAAATTATTTACTTATAACTATTTCCAGTGCAATTCAAATTGAGATTGGGTCATATAGAATACATCTGAGAACTATTCCTTTCTCTGATAATGCAGTGTTTTTCAGTGTGTGGAACTATAATAATTTGAAGTATATCATTTGAAAACTGAAACCTTTTTCAATCTCTTAAAGATTTGTTACCCTGTACACAGTGGGATAGCAATGAATATTGTGAACTGATTACTGATCAATAGTTGCCCCGTCAATTTGAGAGCACCATTTTTTTTTAATAAGACATGTTGTAAGTGGGTGCTTTCTGAAACACACTGCAAAAGGACCTTAAATTATTTTGGCAATTGTGTTTGCCATATCTTTCTATGATGCAAACAAGAAGAAAGAAGGCATTTCTGTTTACAGAGTAGCATTGTGCTTAGATCTGCTTTATAAAAGATGTTTTCACGTTCTTCTCAGTGGGTTCACTTTATTTCCTTTGCAGAGGGCAAATGTTTCCAATCCAAACTTGCTACTTAATCTTATATGAAAGGTATACTTTTACCATCTAATGAAGAGGCAGTCCTTGTTTCTTCTTCAAAGTTGGACACTGCTAATAAATCCATCCAGTTTAAGATTCAAATAGTTCAGAACTGTTTAATTTGTCTTCTTCATACAGTAAAATATTTTCCATTAGCTTCTTTTTTTGGTCATTTATCTTTATTTTCCAAGATGTCTCTCTGGCTAATGCTGAAATACAAAACAGCCCAAATATTGAGAAAATAATGCACCTATGTCTAAGGAATAGAAAATAATTTCAAATAAAAAAAAAATCTGGCTTAGAACAATGATAGAAAAACAAATAACATTTTGTAGATTTATGGGTAAAATCATAACCAAGTAGCTGATTATAACAAAAGTAGTACTGAAAGGTTTTTATAAATGGGAAGAAAAGCCTAAGCAGTTCTGGAGAAGAGAGTAAGTTGTTCTTACTATTGTAATACAGAGCACTTTTACAAAGACTTGGCTTATCACAACAGGAGCACGGTCAGTTTTTACAGAACTGCTTGAAGATCGTATGCTTGAATGTTCTGCGCCCACCCTTCAGATTTATCTAGATTTACCTTGTGAAGAACATGAAGAGTCAAGGTCTGCATTTTTTTGTTGAAAGGTGCTCTGTGCAGCAGAAGCTATTTCTAAGTTGTCATCACTTCTGATGCATGTCACGTTTCTTTCCCGGAGTCCGTGTGCAGTTTTTTTCTCCTTCATCCTGGAATCAGAGGTTGTGATATTTTCTGAATTGTTACAGCTGTTGTTAGGCAGCTCATCTGTGGATTTTTCTTTAGGATTCCACATAAAATTTGTTGATTCATCTGATTCACAAGGGATCCTTGACATCGGTCCACAGTAAATGTCAAGTGACACAGCTCCTATTGAAGGCGTGCACTGACTGGCACTTGTCAGGATTGTTGGCTGTACACTGTCCTCTTTATTCTGTCCTGCAGAAACATCCATGCTGAGATTAGTTGTCTCATCATCAGTTTCTTCTGGAGTGTTCATGGAAAATCCAGAAGTGCTGCCTCCACAGATGTAATGCTCACTTAATTTATTTTCGGCCATTTCCACAATTTCAAGCACCTGTTTTTAACAACAAAGTCTGTGAATGCAGAATAATCCCTGTACCCCTGCTTACACAGATTCTTATCTGAATAAGGATCTCAAAAATAGCTTGGGCATGAATGTTGTAGTTTTAGACCTTTCTGTCAAGAAGATTAATCTCTTCGTCAGGTTTTAAACATAATTACCTCTGCTATGTTGGAATTCTTCTTTCTCAGACAAAGGCAGATGGCTGAGGCAAAATCAATAGCAACCTCTTCCAGCAAGTGTCCTGCTTTCCTGTCTAGATATTTACAGCATATTTCCTTGGCAGCTAGCTGTTCAAAATTCTTGACTTTTGGGTATGAGGTTTCTTTTGCTGTTTTAATTTCATCTGCAATCATATCTTTCTGTTCAAAGGAAAGAGATACGTTACTGATACATTACATATCTGCATCACTGGGAATATGAGTCTTCCCATTTCTTTTATTGTTTCTTAACGGCCGGTTTACAGATCGAAAAGCTTTATTAGTCTCCATTTAAGCAAGTGACAGGAATATTTGTTTACATGGGAGAGTAAAGGCCAATGGTTTTCTTTGCATGTGTCTGATGTGAAATGCGCTAGAACAGACCCAGCTGCTCTATGCTCATGCCAGTCTAGAGGAATGAAAAATAATCAACACGGTATATAGCAGCATTTTTGGACAACTTTTTCAAACATTTGTTAAAGAAATCAGAAACCTAAGATCCTTTGTTTTCTGAACCCGTTTGAACATTACTGAACTGTTTGGAAATTGTAAGTAAGAATACTACCATTTTCCCCTCATGTAACAAGACGGTAAACCAGGAGCGTTGCTTAGCCTTACCAGATAAATAGGATGTCTTCCTTCATCCAGTGCTTTAATCCCTGTCAGTATCTCTGCTAAGACCTAGAAGATATATTTGACAGATAAAACAATTTGTTCAGAATAAATTCTGTTTTTACAAGTGAGTTCTGTAAGTATAGGAATACTGAACTGCCAGAGCACTTGGAAATTACTGGTTTCACTTCACATGGCTTAATAATGCCAGATTTGGGCAATCTTTATGACAGTTTAGATCTACCTCTAAAGCCAACAGCTTGTAGTAGTTGATGTGGCAAATCTGTAAGACTTCTGAGAATTTAACTAAAACCTTTATTTTTTTAAAACTAAAAGCAGTTTTTTTTTTTTTTTTTGCAACCTGTAACAATTTTGTTGTTCAAAAGATTCACCTCACTTTGCCGCATACTCAAGTGTATTTGGAATGCGAACATAATGAAAACATAATTTCAACACATTATACAGCTAGCAATGATGATAGGAAATTGCAGTAAAAAACAACTATATGGGGAGCATGCTCATATATCTGTTTTCCTGTCTATAAACATCAAAAAACCACAACAGAACATGAAGAAAGGCAACATACCACACCGCAGGCAAATATATCAACTTTTTCTGTTAACTTCCCATGCCTGATAAAATCTTCTGGCAAGTAAGTAAGAGAAGCTTGTAGGACCTTGGTTTTCATCATAGTACACTCTGATTTTTTATCAGCAGAATACAATCGCAGACCTGAATGTCCAAGCTTTGGTGTATAGTTTTCATCCAACAAGACATTTGAGCTGTGATTAAGACAGACAACAATACTGGTCAAGTAATTGCTTTGACTTGATGTCAAAAATTACAATTTTACACTTTTAAATTTAAGGCAAGCCCCGAGGGGGAAAAGTCCCAGCATTTGGCCTGCTGTGTAATAATGAAGGGATAAAGACTGCAGAAAGGGAGAGGAGAAGAAAAAACACGCAGAAAATTATTTCAAAAGAATAGATCTCCATCATTTAGATAAGAGACAGATTAAACACCCTGCAGAACAAGAGGGAGCATTGCAAATGGATTGCAAAATTACATAAGCTTTCAGCCACTATTGTCAAAGAAATCCTGGTGAACAAGGATGCGCTGATATGCCAGCCCCTCACCTTTTGATATTGCCATGAAGAATTCCAAAATTGTGTAAATACTCTACAGCTCGGATGAGTCCTCTGGAAATGCTAATTCTCATCTCCCAGGTCAGGGAAGAAGAATCATCCTGCAAAGAAGTAAGGAAAAAAATGGTATTTTAATTTTTTTTTTTTTTTAGAATGAAAACCTACCAGGCAGTAGTAGTTTTGCAAGCCAAAGACTGTTTTATTCCCACTGCAATCGTAAGCAGATCTGCAGCTGACCTACATTAAAAGTTTCATCCAAGGCAGAAACTGATGATTCTAGGCCCAGGAAGGAACCTACTCTTACACAGTGTGCTACACATTTTGTCTGCCACGTGACACGCTGAGGTAAAGATACAGAAAAAATCATGCTTCTTCAAAATACATCAAGTACTGCCCACTATGGAGGCACAGTACTGGTTTTGGTGACTTGTTTTTCTGATGTTTCTGTGTCTTATGACCCCCTCTGCAAATACTCTTTCAATAGATATGAACATCTCAAACTGTTCTCTTAAGGCCTTGTAAAACATCGTAGAACATTATGTCAGTGAAAACGACAGTGGATTCTACAGGAAGATACTAACACTAGTGTGGACAGGCACACTTTGCAGATTAGGTATTACTTCAAAAATCTGAAGGCTGCAAAGCAGGAGCTTTCTGTTGACCTGATCTGCTCTGCTGTAGAAAAAAAAAAACTAAAAAAGAGCCTTTTCATACTTACAGGCAACTTCTCTGGGTACGTTTTGGCTGGTTCTTAGAAGTGAAAGAGATTTAATTGCTTTTCATACAGTAACAGGACAGGTCTTGTAACAACAGATAGATAACAGACCCATGTTATTTGCTTACTTGACACTGAAGCTGGTTTTGTAGTGATCCATTAGGCAAGTATGGATATATCAGACAGTGCAAACCAGATTCTACTGAGAAACCCAGCAGCTGCAAAATGTTGATGTGGCAACACCTGCAGGCACAGATCAACAATGATTTGCAAACAACAACAAATACTTTCTTGAGCTGCAATAAATTCCTAAATTCAAGGGCATTGTAAATTACATTTTGTCTTGCTGCTGGAAGCACAGAATGGCCCTGAGGGGGCCTGCAGAAGGCTAACCTAGCAGCAGAGGAGAGGATGACAGCACAGCTCTCTTCTGAGCAACCAGAGGGCACCAGGAGGCACCATTTCTCACAGTCTCAAGGACTGGCAAGGGGCTGTTTATGCAGCAGGGAACTGCAGCATCACTGGCAGGCGTGCTGTTTCCCCAGGGCTCCCACAAAGACAGTGCATAACTCCACTGTCCCCAGTACAGGCCAGTGCCTGGGAAATACACACATGAAGTCAGGCCAAACATACCAGCAACACAACACATGCACAGACTGCCTTGGAAAGTCAACCACTCACCGAAAGCAAATTTGTACTTCTGTATGAAAAAATCTTTGGGTGGAATTTGGGCTTGTGCATTCCATCTGAAAAATAAAAACATGCAATACAATCTCAATGGTAATTGTTAATGTGCTGCATTTATACAGGTCTTCTAATCTCTAAATGACAAACTACTTTAGAAAACAGGCAGAACACCGATGACAATTTTGTGTCACAGACAATTGAAAATTAGAACAAAAACTGAAGTGAAGACACCTTTAATCTAATTACTGATGAAGGTAGCTACTGCAGAACTACCCACGTGAGTAAAATCTCTCTTGTACGTGCTTGCTGCATCTAGGTTTACTTACACTATTTCTCTTTTACTTCTCCTCTTGTATAGCAGTTCTTGTTCCCTGCCCATAGAATGTTAAGACAACTGCTAATGTTCAAGAATTTATCATAAAATATCTTCTTCAAAGGATAAAAAAAAAAAGTGGAGTACTTGCCTCTTTCAATCTTTTGATGACATATACCATGTTGTGCCTCTGACCTTTGTATACATCTGCGAAAGTACCTTCACAAATTCTACTCTTGTCATTGAAACCATTTGTGGCATTAGTAACTTCCTTCTGGGTCCACAAGAGACTCCCGCTGGGGAGATCAGCCATCGTCTCTTGCTGAGGACTTGAAGAGCTGCAGGGCTACACATTTGAAGAAACAAGTCAATCTCATGAAAATTTGTATGCTTTTTCCTTCTCGTTCAGGCATCGTATTTTCTTCTCCATGGGCTAAGTAAGCATTGTGATTGTTGAACGAAATCGTGAAAGGTACTGTGCAACCCCTCAGCAGTTTCCCTTGTAATATCTGTGTTGATTTGTTTTGCTGATGGGAATATTTTGCACAGTAGAAGAGACTTGAAAACAGTTACCAGTTTGCATTTCCACCTTCCCCCAAAAAAACATATTTAGCTTTGTTTAAAAGTCCATGTGTTTATCTGAAATATTAGTTTAAGCTGCAGAAAGCATTAATCTTTATGGCTGAGGCATATATTAAGAAATGACTGGATCAGAAAGGAGGGTCCCTCATGCTGTAATGCATTTTGTTCTGGTAGGAAGTTCACAACGATATGTGAAGCATCTGTCACCAGCTGCAAAATGGTCACTTGCTTCCAGCATGATCAGTCCTAACGCCATGTATGAGTAGAACTCCATGATAGCCCACGTGTAACCATACAGCTTTCACAGACTTAATGTCTCCAGACTTTAGAAAACAAGACAAGAACTCCCTTCTCACGAAACTCTGAAACTACTGCATTCTTTGTAGCAGTTTTCTCCTCTGTCTGGTACTCACTCTTAAACCATGTTATTTTGGAAGAGTTAGAAGTCTTAAAGCAGTTTTTTTTTTTTTTTTTTTTTTTTTTAAGTCAAACAAAATGACACAAAAAAAGAAGCCAACGCAGAGCCAGGATGGGGCCAAAGTGTGCACATGGATCTGGGAAACACTCTGAGAGCTCACAGGCCAGATCTAGCTAGACTGCCTTGAAGATGAGAGCTATAGGGAGAAAGAACAGGAGGCTGTCAGCTGAAATCACCAGGAATATGAGAAAAACAGTTCACAATGATGGCTGAGCTCTGGAACAGGACCTCAGAGAAACAGCAGAATCTCCATCCTTAGAGATTTTCATTTTTCAGCTAGACAAGGCTCTGGGCAACCTGACCTACATTTGACACTAGCCCAGTTTTGAGCAGAAACCACATTTTAAGCATAAATTTAAACTAGATGTATGGCATTCTGGCCAGTCAGTTGTTTATACTGCACTGTCCTATGATCACACCAGAAATGTTATGTCTGCCACAAAATCTATATGGGAAATTCCTTCAGAATTGCTATTTGTGGGCATGTTATCCATGCTCAGCTATGCAGTACTCTTAATTTTAATCCCTCACTGGCAAAAAATAAAAATAAGAAGTGAGGGAAACAGTAAGTAATCCAACTGCAGCATTAGCGTTAAATTCAGTCTAAACATATTGTAATAAGGACCCACTTTTTCACTGTATCTGTATTTTATACAAGTTGAGGAATAAACTTTTACTTGAAAACAATGTCATAAAGAGAATTGGCATAATTATAAACAATGTGTACTGAAGGGATTTACCTTCACACTTGATGAGACAGGAGGATTTGACTGTAAGGATCTCAAAAGGTCTCTCGGGGGAGGTGGTGGAGATGGAAGTGAAAACACGGCTCCTTCAGAAACAGCATCTGAAATTGAATCACTAGCACTGAAAATACACGTTTTTGTAATACCGCAGCCTGTGACTAATTATGAGGGTGTGGGACATTTTGTTGAATTTCGTAACCAGGTATGATCTATGACAAGCTGTCAAAACGTGAAATTCCGTGTGAAGATACGGAACTATTTTCCCGGTTCCTGTTTGTGAGACGACCACGAAGATCTCTCCAGTCCTGGCTCAGGGACGTGGAGCTTCCAGAGCCGACGTCTATACTGCCGGGCAGATGCTCTTGTCAGCACATCGTGTGGTTCTGCTCCCTCTCCCAGACAGAGCGGCATGTCGACGCATGCAGGGCTCTCTTCTGGCACAGATTTGTTTTGCATCGACAGAGGGACACAGGGCACGAAGCGTATGCATAGGTCTAGTCTTAGCATGAAGCCAGGATGGGACGAGACACGCGCCTGGGAAATGCACTCTTGAGATCCCACAGAATAGATAGACAGCATCTCTCAAAGCCAGGAGAGCTATAGGAAGGAAAAACAGGAGGCCATGTGCTAAAGTTAGGAATAAACAGCTCAGGAGACAGCAGCAGAAGGCAAAAGGCAAATATTCAGAAGTGTGACCACTTTGAACAGCAATATATTCATTTATACTACACTAAAAGCGAAAGGAAAGCAGTCTTGTCTTGTATCTATATAATCACTCCAGTGTCAAAGCAAATCAGAATCTATTATTTCACTTACCACATGCTGGAGATATTCCCAGCTGTGAAGAGTCTGGTGATGGCAACAAGCTTATCTCATTTTCTCTCTCTTTATTTTTGTTTTCTGTAGGAGTTAAAGATATGTTCTCCTGTTTAGGTGGCTCTACCAGCTCTTCTTTTTCAGAGTTGGTAACACTAGAGGGTGATATCCCTGCAAAGGAGAACAAAGGAGAGGTGAAGAGTAGCAGGGAGAACGAAGTCTGTCTCTAATCAGTTATCGGAAAATAATCCTCATTAGGAGAATGGTTTATAAATTCAAATTAACATTATAAACCTTGCATTTATTGTTAAATTGCTTCAATAGTATTGGCATTTCAATTCAGACCATATTTGTGACATTAACTACTCCTACTAAAAATTAACAGAAAGTGATAACTTGAAATATACATCAGTGATGACTATGCAAATACTCTCTTAGAATAAGGAATTCCCAAGAGCATATTTATTTCATCATTTTCCACGTAACATCCTTCAGCCAGTGATCTCAAACCACAGCTATCTCACAGCCTAAAGAAGACATCTAGTTCTTTGCTAATTGCCATGGTACTGAGAGTTTGACAGAATTGCATTGGTTTTAGTCAGTTCGGGATGATTTAGTCACTTCAGACACTTCGGGACTATTTTCAATTGTGTGGTTTTAATGTCATGAACAAGTTCATTCTTAGAAAACATCTATACAGAACTAATTTCAGTAAAGAATCAGTTTTTCACTTATGAACAGAAAAAAAAACCAAACTATATACAATTGAGGGAAAACAAAAATGGTCAAAGGTCAAAAGTAGTTGATACATAAGGAAAAAATAATGGCCAAGTTATTGACTCACTACAGCTCTAGAAAATCCTACACCGTATACAGGTTGGCCAAATCTCAGAATCAGGCCTAAAAAGGCAACCTTGAAGTCTCATTAAAATACAAAGATGCTTTCATCTTACAGGTACTTGAAGAGTATGCACATCTAAGACTGAATTAGAAAAATTTAATTAGGCTACAGTTAGAATAAGAACAAAATAAAAGTAAAAAGAATTCAAGATGCTGATATACAAAGCTGACAAAATCTCCTGAAGACGTACCTGAATTCCCACCTGGGAAGACATTTAAAACTGAGGTGGGAAAGGACTTTGGGAGTGCTGAGTGTGCACTAGAGGTGATACAAGAACTTTCTACTGTCTAATAACCTCATCTTCTTGGTTATAGTTCTAAACTCTTGTTTCGACCTAGAATCTTTTATCAGCAATATATTTATCTCTTACTTAAAAAGAAAAGTTAACGTTTTCTCTTGATAAGAAAGAGAATAAGCACAAGTATTAATACAAGTTTGGTTTTTTTGTCACGCTGCTCTATCAGCATTTTATCTTAAGCATGGTATATACGGGAAGCAAAAGCTGCAGGCTTTGCTTGCATTTGAAATCAAGCAGTAGCTTTTTTTGTTTGTTTGTTTTTTAAATGTACAAACAAAGCATTAGGAATATCTGAGACAAGAAGGAAGGAAGCAGTATGTTTCATTCACTATTTGCACTTCTCATAAACAAGTTTCAGTAGAACTGAAGCTTAGGAAAAGGCAAGGCGTGACAGCTGCAGCGTGCCGAAGTTTGAGCAGTCGTGGTGTATGAAGAGCAATTACGGTGGAAGTGGGCATGTTTTTGTCAGGTAAGCTTTTTCCTTTGACTTCTGTCTGCAGTTTGCATCGTTGATCTTCAATGTCACCTATGAACAGAGGTTTGAACGAAAGGAGGTAGCCAAACTGACACTCGAGAAAAGTCAGTACTGGTTCTCTGTTCCTGTGCCAGAAAGCTATGAGATCACAAACTCTTGGGGTTTTTGAAATCGCTAATATCAACCAGTCCCCTGGCCTTTAGCTCAAACTGACAGTCCCTGTATTCTGAAATTGCGTTTTCCCCCCAGTATTTTCACCTAGAAGTCTCTAAAATTAAATCACTTCCCTCTTTGAACCTATATTTCAGGGTTTTTCATGAATTTTGCAACTTCCTTTACATCAAACAGGTCACCACTGAAACTAAAGAACTAAGATAGGAAAAAATTATTATGGACATCCAGAAGCGGGACTAGAGTGGTGCAAGAAACTGTCAAAGGGAGGAAGAACTCTTCTGCTAATAACCTGCCAGCAAAGCCTCCACCTGGGTGGTGCGTCTGATTCTCACAAGTCAGACTGAATAGTTATGGTGACATAAGAACTGCTGGAGCTGGGACCAATTCGTTTTCTGAGGTGCCCAAAAGAACAAGCAATGAGTACTTCATCACTGCTGCTTGAGGCACCACCTGAGTAAGAATATTCAGATACAGATATAAAAGCAGAAGTCAAGGGTAAAGACTTAGAAGATTTGTCTGAACCTGAAAAGATGCCGGTACCAAGAGCTTCTGTTTGACTCAGTGCGGGGGAATGTCCATACTGGGGTAAAACCAGAAAACACTGGCTACTTCCACACGCTACAACAACCAAATTATCCAGGCTTTCTGGCACTTAAATTAATATGAAGTTTTGTGATGGACTTCAACATAAGAGCACTAAGTTGTTAAAAAAAAAAAAAAAAGGTAATTTCACTGTAGTTTTGTAATGCACTGCAGTTGAATTGATTTGGGGCAAAAGTGAATCTTGATCATCCAGAAACGTAACTAAAAATGGATCAGCCCAAAAGATTGGTCTCTTCCACTTTCTTAAACCCTCTTTATGTAACCTTCATATTGCCCTATGGAATTCAGAATCAAACCAAAGCCCCTTCTAGCTCCTTGCAACGTCCTGGCTGGGACAGCCCGATTCTGTAGTTCATCCATTATCACAGAAAGAATCAAAAAACAAAGGGATGTCAGATACCTGTTTTATCAGTTCAGTGTCTTAATGAGCTAGGTTGGATATGCCCGTTTCTTACCATAACTTCATCACATTTGCTTTCCTGCAGTCCTATCTAGCCCGCAGAGACAATTACAAAGACCCCTGTTTATTTCCATCAGAAAACTACTGTTTTTAGAAAGCAAGCTTTCCTGTAGAAGTCACAGTGTGTACTCCTCTGACCTGGAGGAATTTGATCGGGTTTTACTTTTAACAGGGGGAAACCCCTCAGTTTTTGCTGCCTGTGTAAAGTGAAGTCCAAAAAGTCTCAGAAATGTTTTTAAGAAAGCTTGAAGGGGGTGGGGGGGGTATGGCTCACAGGCAAATTAGAAGTAAATCACAGCAGCACAAGAGAAAGCAGATAAGCCCTTCCGCTACCAGGTGCTGAAGTCAGGTGCATATTGTGCAAGCCACTGATATTTACATACCACTTAAAAGAAAAGCCAGTCAGACAAACAGAAGGATCATGAATGTTTCTCTGCAGTTACAATGATTACCTCTGTTTGCACTTAATCCTTATCTTTAAAGGTGGTGTTACTGGAAGCTGCTCTTGGCTTGGATGCCTGATTGTTTGCACTTTACATAACTAGAGAGAAAAGTCTTACTTGGTTCTTGTGCAAACAGTGGGCAATGTGCTGAACTAATCTGTCTGAAACCTGCTCATGGGGTCTTATTTTAAGTCTGTAAAAGAAGAGAAAACCCAGTACACCTTGGGTAAAAACAGCATCTTTTTTTTTTCTCCCCTCAAAAGGGCAAAGTTAACCCACATGGGAAAATGTAGCACCATACCTAACTGAACAAAAGCAGACTTCCCACAACATAATTTCTATCCTGAGAGATGTTACTGCTATCACCTACTGATAAAACAGTCAGCAGTTTTTAAGTTTCCATTTTTATGTTTCTCAGGAGGTAAATGCAGACTTTGATTTAGCCGCGACACACAAAGTGGGGTTACAGAAGTGTCAGTGGACCCTGTTGAGGAATACACTGAAATAAGCCAGCTGTAGACAAAGGTGAGCCCCAGAACACGCTCTGGCAGGGCAAGAAGCTGAGGGCTGTACCTGATGAGCGTTAAAGGTGTGGTTGGTTACACCGCGTTATGTAAGAGCCCCCGGAAACTCTAGACTAGGAACCGAGGGCGTGAAATACTTGAGAGGCACAGAGCAAAAAGTTATCCCATCACAGAGGTCACTGCCTACTCCAAAGCATCCACAAAAATACCATCTGGGGGGAGCCAGGCTTACTGCTTTGGTGATATCTAGATCAAATTTATTTGGTGTAAATAGATAAAAATAAAAAATTCATGAAAATATGTTTCAGTCCTGTCCATTCAGACTGGACCCTCAAAGTCACAGTCATTGTGATTAAATTAACAATTGGATTACTGACATACTAATTAAAGCAGGTGGAAATTCACTTTCCTGTATCTCCGGGTTGCTCTGCAGAAGAGCAAGGAGGAATTGTTCCCGTCTCCTAAGCTGACTGAATTCAGTCAGAAGTGGGTCTGCTGATTCAAAAGGCTGACTTAGGCGTGACACCAAAATCAGCTACAATAACCGAGCATCACTCTGGGGTAGGTCTTGATTTATAGAAACAGAATTTACTTGAAGCCCACTTGCGCTGTAGTATTAAACATTCCTCTTCAGGAAACAGAAATTTAGAATGCCCTTGTTAAAGGTTTTTTTTTTTTTTTTTTTTTTTTTTTTCTGTCCTAAAACAAAAGTTAGAAGTCACGCTAATGCCAGAAACCTGCAGAAAAACAGCAATGCTATATAAAGCAATGCTGAGGCACAAAAACTACGACACATTACCGGAATTTCCATGAGAAATGCCTCTAGCTGCTGCACACTGAGTGCCAGCTGTGCTGCTGACTGTCAGTGCCCTGCCCTGGGGAGGCAGGCTGCTGTTGCGAAACAGCAGCTCGTGATGCAACCCCAGCAGCCATGGAGCTGGCAGTCTCCCAGTCACAGAACGCAAAAAGCAGGCGGTGCTCCGGCACATTTTCTGCCTTGTTCAAGTGCATACACCCACAAGCTTTGTCCTTTTCCCACAGCATTTCTCTAAGCATTTTTGGCCACCTAACAAAAATCTTATTTTTCCTCCTAGTAATTCTCTCTGGAGATCAGCAAAACTCACACAAACATCTGATTCCCAAGAAGGTGGATTTGGAGTAGGAATGCGCATGAAGAGGGGAGCGTGGTCCACTCGCAACTTGTGGGGGCAGCTCGGGACAGGAAGGCTGAGTATGTTACCCAGGGTTTAACAGACTTCGTGACAGAACTGAATGATGGTACAGTTTGGTTTATGCACAGGGACAGCTGCAATTTAAGCATAGCTTTCAATGGAGAATAATGGAAAGGGAAATTATATTTAAAAGTGCCTTGATTTCTACAAGGCAATGGTTTACCCTAATTAGGCATGCTGTGTTCAAACTCTGATCGCCCTACTTCAGGAAAGATAAGTCTGAAATACAGCAAAGTGGTGAAAGGTGAGAAGAATAGTAAATCAGGTAATCGATCAGCCTTTTTGTAACTCTTCTTCTCACGGTGCAGGAAAGCAGACTGACGATAAATTTTTCTACCCTGACTTTGTTGACAACATATAATGACAAAATTTCACTGGGAAACAAGAACGTATGAAAAATTAACACATTCATAATTAAGCTCTGTTGTAAAACCCTGTCTGATGCATTAAAGAGCTCCCCTTCATTCAGGGCATAGCCAGTCTTCCTCTGGCAACTCTTGAAGCATCCAAGAGGGACATTAAAAAGCTGGGATGATGAACTAGAGGAACCAGCGATTCCTCCTGTGTCATCTCTTGCTTGCCCACTACAAGTTTTATTTGCAAGAGTAGGAATTAAGAATCAGTACAGAAGTTTTAGAATTTGGGTATGAGGTTTCCCACAAAAGCTTCTTCAGCTAGCAAGAGGTTGTTACCGGGCTGGGTCTGGGCGCTGCAGCACAAAGCACAGAGTGCCCGCAGGAGCACGGGGCCCTACTCACAGTCCAGGATGACCTGTGCTGCCCGGTAGAGCTGCAGCCCTTGCAGGAGGTCCAGGAGCTGCTGTACGGTCGCCAGCCTCACTCCCCACCACCACATGAGCTCTCTGGTTATGCTGATCCCCGTCTTCTCCATGCACTTGATCTTCCGTAGCTCTGTCTGATCAGTTATCACGTAGGAAGCTAATAAGAGATAACGTATTTGTTTAAAAAGGTGGAGGAAACAAGCAAGTGCAAACAGAAAGGTAAGGTGTGATACAGACGCGCTGTTTTTTTTTCCATTTACGCTCTGTTAAAATGATGACCGTCAATTGTGCGACCCGAGGAAAATTCACTTCCTGGAACTGAGATACTATTTTTATTCCTCTCAGTGTTACAGGAAAAAAACCAACGCTGCTAAATGGGAGGCCCGAGAAGACAACCTCATCACGCTTTTCAGCCTCCTGCCCCGGAGTCTCCCCCCTTTAACGCCCTGTACCAGCTCGCGCTCCGTGTCGGTGGCGGTGCGGCTCTCCCCGCACGGCCGGCCGGGCTGTGCGCGCCGGGTGCCGCCGGGCCCACCGCGGCCAGACGCGGCTCCTCCGCGCTGCGGGCGAGGCCTCGCTAGCGCCGACCCCGCACGGCCCGGCCCCGCCGCACGCAGCCCGG